>NC_053027.1:442652732-442799075 GCF_003073215.2 Triticum urartu
CATCATTAACTTCCTCACTAATTGGTTTAGGTGTCACAGAAACCGGTTTCTGTGATGTACTACTTTCCATTAAGGGAGCAGGTACAGTTACCTCATCAAGTTCTACTTTCCTCCCACTCACTTCTTTCGAGAGAAACTCCTTCTCTAGAAAGGATCCATTTTTAGCAATGAATGTCTTGCCTTTGGATCTGTGATAGAAGGTGTACCCAACAGTCTCCTTTGGGTATCCTATGAAGACACATTTCTCCGATTTGGGTTCGAGCTTATCAGGTTGAAGCTTTTTCACATAAGCATCACAACCCCAAACTTTAAGAAACGACAACTTTGGTTTCTTGCCAAACCATAGTTCATAAGGCGTCGTCTCAACGGATTTTGATGGTGCCCTATTTAATGTGAATGCGGCCGTCTCTAAAGCATAACCCCAAAACGATAGCGGTAAATCTGTAAGAGACATCATAGATCGCACCATATCAAGTAAAGTATGATTACGACATTCGGATACACCATTGCGTTGTGGTGTTCCGGGTGGCGTGAGCTGCGAAACTATTCCGCATTGTTTCAAATGTAGACCAAACTCGTAACTCAAATATTCTCCTCCATGATCAGATCGTAGAAACTTTATTTTCTTGTTACGATGATTTTCAACTTCACTCTGAAATTCTTTGAACTTTTCAAATGTTTCAGACTTATGCTTCATTAAGTAGATATACCCATATCTGCTTAAATCATCTATGAAGGTGAGAAAATAACGATATCCACCACGAGCCTCAACATTCATCGGACCACATACATATGTATGATTTCCAACAAATCTGTTGCTCTCTCCATAGTACCGGAGAACGGCGTTTTAGTCATCTTGCCCATGAGGCACGGTTCGCAAGTACCAAGTGATTCATAATCAAGTGGTTCCAAAAGTCCATCAGTATGGAGTTTCTTCATGCGCTTTACACCGATATGACCTAAACGGCAGTGCCACAAATAAGTTGCACTATCATTATCAACTCTGCATCTTTTGGCTTCAACATTATGAATATGTGTATCACTACTATCGAGATTCATCAAAAATAGACCACACTTCAAGGGTGCATGACCATAAAAGATATTACTTATATAAATAGAACAACCATTATTCTCTGATTTAAATGAATAACCGTCTCGCATCAAACAAGATCCAGATATAATGTTCATGCTCAACGCTGGCACAAAATAACAATTATTTAGGTCTAATACTAATCCCGAAGGTAGATGTAGAGGTAGCGTGCCGACCGCGATCACATCGACTTTGGAACCATTTCCCACGTGCATCATCACCTCGTCCTTTGCCAGTGTTCGCTTAATCCGTAGTCCCTGTTTCGAGTTGCAAATATTAGCAACAGGACCAGTATCAAATACCCAGGTGCTACTGCGAGCTCTAGTAAGGTACACATCAATAACATGTATATCACATATACCTTTGTTCACCTTGCCATTCTTCTTATCCGCCAAATACTTGGGGCAGTTCCGCTTCCAGTGACCAGTCTGCTTGCAGTAGAAGCACTCAGTTTCAGGCTTAGGTCCAGACTTGGTTTTCTTCTCCTGAGCAGCAACTTGCTTGCTGTTCTTCTTGAAGTCCCCTTTCTTCTTCCCTTTGCCCTTTTTCTTGAAACTAGTGGTCTTGTTGAGCATCAACACTTGATGCTCCTTCTTGATTTCTACCTCTGCAGCCTTTAGCATTGCGAAGAGCTCGGGAATTGTCTTATCCATCCCTTGCATATTATAGTTCATCACGAAGCTCTTGTAGCTTGGTGGAAGTGATTGGAGAATTCTGTCAATGACGCTATCATCCGGAAGATTAACTCCCAGTTGAATCAAGTGATTACAATACCCAGACATCTTGAGTATATGCTCACTGACAGAACTATTCTCCTCCATCTTGCAGCTATAGAATATATTGGAGACTTCATATCTCTCAATCCGGGCATTCTGCTGGAATATTAACTTCAACTCCTGGAACATCTCATATGCCCCATGACGTTCAAAACGTCGTTGAAGTCCCGGTTCTAAGCCGTAAAGCATGGCACATTGAACTATCGAGTACTCATCAGCTTTGCTCTGCCAGACGTTCTTAACGCCGTCAGTTGCATCAGCAGCAGGCCTGGCACCCAGCGGTGCTTCCAGGACGTAACTCTTCTGTGCAGCAATGAGGATAATCCTCAAGTTACGGACCCAGTCCGTGTAATTGCTACCATCATCTTTCAACTTTGCTTTCTCAAGGAACGCATTAAAATTCAACGGAACAACAACACGGGCCATCTATCTACAATCAACATAAACAAGCAAGATACTATCAGGGACTAAGTTCATGATAAATTTAAGTTCAATTAATCATATTACTTAAGAACTCCCACTTAGATAGACATCCCTCTAATAATCTAAGTGATCACGTGATCCAAATCAACTAAACCATAACCGATCATCACGTGAAATGGAGTAGTTTTCAATGGTGAACACCGCTATGTTGATCATATCTACTATATGATTCACGCTCGACCTTTCGGTCTTAGTGTTCCGAGGCCATATCTGCATATGCTAGGCTCGTCAAGTTTAACCTGAGAATTCTGCATGTGCAAAACTGGCTTGCACCCGTTGTAGATGGACGTAGAGCTTATCACACCCGATCATCACGTGGTGTCTGGGCACGACGAACTTTGGCAACGGTGCATACTCAGGGAGAACACTTTTATTTTGAAATTTAGTGAGAGATCATCTTATAATGCTACCGTCAATCAAAGCAAGATAAGATGCATAAAAGATAAACATCACATGCAATCAATATAAGTGATATGATATGGCCATCATCATCTTGTGCTTGTGATCTCCATCTCCGAAGCACCGTCATGATCACCATCGTCACCGGCGCGACACCTTGATCACCATCGTAGCATCGTTGTCGTCTTGCCAATCTTATGCTTAGTGATAAAGTAAAGCATTACAGCGCAATTGCATTGCATACAATAAAGCGACAACCATATGGCTCCTGCCAGTTGCCGATAACTCGGTTACAAAACATGATCATCTCATACAATAAAATTTAGCATCATGTCTTGACCATATCACATCACAACATGCCCTGCAAAAACAAGTTAGACGTCCTCTACTTTGTTGTTGCAAGTTTTACGTGGCTGCTACGGGCTTAGCAAGAACCGTTCTTACCTACGCATCAAAACCACAACGATAGTTTGTCAAGTTGGTGTTGTTTTAACCTTCGCAAGGACCGGGCGTAGGCACACTTGGTTCAACTAAAGTTGGAGAAACTGACACCCGCTAGCCACCTGTGTGCAAAGCACATCGGTAGAACCAGTCTCGCGTAAGCATACGCGTAATGTCGGTCCGGACCGCTTCATCCAACAATACCGCTGAACCAAAGTATGACATGTTGGTAAGCAGTATGACTTATATCGCCCACAACTCACTTGTGTTCTACTCGTGCATATAACATCAAACCATAAAACCTAGGCTCGGATGCCACTGTTGGGGAACGTAGTAATTTCAAAAAATTTCCTACGCACACGCAAGATCATGGTGATGCATAGCAACGAGAGGGGAGAGTGTTGTCTACGTACCCTCGTAGACCGAAGCAGAAGCATTGACGCAACGTAGAGGAAGTAGTCGTACGTCTTCCCGATCCAACCGATCCAAGCACCGTTACTCCGGCACCTCCGAGTTCTTGGCACACGTTCAGCTCGATGACGCTCCCCGGGCTCCGATCCAGCAAAGCTTCAGGGAGGAGTTCCGTCAGCACGACGGCGTGGTGACGATCTTGATGTTCAACCATCGCAGGGCTTCGCCTAAGCACCGCTACAATATGACCGAGGTGGAATATGGTGGAGGGGGGCACCGCACACGGCTAAGGAACGATCACGAAGATCAACCTGTGTGTTCTAGGGTGCCTCCCTGCCCCCGTATATAAAGGAGCAAAGGGGAGGGGGCGGCCGGCCAAGGAGGGCGCGCCAAGGGGGGGAAAGGAAGAGGGAAAGAGGAGGAAGAGGGAAAGGAAAGGGGGGGGGGCGCCGCCCCCCCTCTCCTTGTCCTATTCGGACTAGGGAGGGGAGGGGCGCGTGGCCACCTCTTGTCTCCTTTCCTCTTCTCCCTTAGGGCCCATGTAGGCCCAATAACCCCCGGGGGGGTTCCGGTAACCCCCCAGTACTCCAGTAAAATCCCGATTTCACCCGGAACGATTCCGATATCCAAATATAGGCTTCCAATATATCGATCTTTATGTCTCGACCATTTCGAGACTCCTTGTCATGTCCATGATCACATCCGGGACTCCGAACAACCTTCGGTACATCAAAATACATAAACTCATAATGAAACTGTCATCGTAACATTAAGCGTGCGGACCCTACGGTTCGAGAACAATGTAGACATGACCGAGACACGTCTCCGGTCAATAACCAATAGCGGAACCTGGATGCTCATATTGGTTCCTACATATTCTACGAAGATCTTTATCGGTCAGACCGCATAACAACATACGTTGTTCCCTTTGTCATCGGTATGTTACTTGCCCGAGATTCGATCGTGGTATCTCAATACCTAGTTCAATCTCGTTACCGGCAAGTCTCTTTACTCGTTCCATAATACATCATCTCACAACTAACTCGTTAGTTGCAATGCTTGCAAGGCTTATGTGATGTGCATTACCGAGAGGGCCCAGAGATACCTCTCCGACAATCGGAGTGACAAATCCTAATCTCGAAATACGCCAACCCAACATGTACCTTTGGAGACACCTGTAGAGCACCTTTATAATCACCCAGTTACGTTGTGACGTTTGGTAGCACACAAAGTGTTCCTCCGGCAAACGGGAGTTGCATAATCTCATAGTCATAGGAACATGTATAAGTCATGAAGAAAGCAATAGCAACATACTAAACGATCGGGTGCTAAGCTAATGGAATGGGTCATGTCAATCAGATCATTCACCTAATGATGTGATCCCGTTAATCAAATAACAACTCTTTGTCCATGGTTAGGAAACATAACCATCTTTGATTAACGAGCTAGTCAAGTAGAGGCATACTAGTGACACTCTGTTTGTCTATGTATTCACACATGTATTATGTTTCCGGTTAATACAATTCTAGCATGAATAATAAACATTTATCATGATATAAGGAAATAAATAATAACTTTATTATTGCCTCTAGGGCATATTTCCTTCAGAAACTAATGCATAAAAACTGGTGTCGGTGTCAAAACTGGCGGATCTCGGGTAGGGGGTCCCGAACTGTGCGTCTAGGCGGATGGTAACAGGAGGCAGGGGACACGATGTTTTACCCAGGTTCGGGCCCTCTTGATGGAGGTAAAACCCTATGCCCTGCTTGATTAATATTGATGATATGGGTAGTACAAGAGTAGATCTACCATGAGATCAGAGAGGCTAAACCCTAGAAGCTAGCCTATGGTATGATTGTTGTTCGTCCTACGGACTAAAACCCTCCGGTTTATATAGACACCGGAGAGGGCTAGGGTTACACAGAGTCTGTTACAATGGTAGGAGATCTACATATCTATATGGCCAAGCTTGCCTTCCACGCCAAGGAAAGTCCCTTCCGAACACGGGACGAAGTCTTCAATCTTGTGTCTTCGTAGTCCAGGAGTCCGACCGAAGGTATAGTCCAGCTATCCGGACACCCCCTAATCCAGGACTCCCTCAGTAGCCCCTGAACCAGGCTTCAATGACGACGAGTTCGGCACGCAGATTGTCTTTGGCATTGCAAGGCGGGTTCCTCCTCCAAGTACTTCATAGAAGATTTTGAACACAAAGGTAGTGTCCAGCTCTGCAAAATAAGTTTCCACATATTGCCATAGAGAGAATAACATTTACACAAATCTAATCTGCTGACGTATTTCATAGCATGACATCACACCACGGCCAAGTCTTTATTCAAATCGTTTTACTGTCCCACCTCAGCGCGTTTAGCGAGGTGGTTTCCTTGGCACGTCTTGTTAAAGCAGAGATCATGTCCCCTTATTCCGGGATTCTCATCAATATGGGCGTGGGTAACCCAACCGTTCCCGTTGGTATGTTTTCTCGATCAAAGGCGAGTCCCAAACGGTCACGGGGAGGGCCCTTGGTATTCAACCTCTTATAAAGAGACCAAGGCCTTACTCCTTTCTTTCAATCTCAAACAAGTTCGCCCTTCGCCTCGAGTTCCAACACCCAAGGCTCCAAATATCAGGCGCTTCAGACCTTCGACAATGTCCGGTTCCGACCTTCGAGGCCGATGGATGCCCTCCTCGGTCACGGAGGAGGACGTGCTGAAGTTCAGAGAGGCCAGGTTCTTGACCGGCGAAATCTCGCATAGGCTGCCTGCTCGAGGGCAGGTCATTCCCACTCCCAAGCCTGGTGAGAGTGTGGTGTTCATGTCTCACTTCCTTCGGGGGTTAGGCTTCCCGACGGATTCCTTCGTGAGGGGGCTCATGTTTTATTATGGGCTGGAATTTCACGACTTAGCTCCGGAGTCCATCCTCCATATTTCCTCATTCATCGTCGTGTGTGAAGCCTTCCTCCGTATTACTCCTCACTTCGGACTATGGCTCAAGACCTTCAAAGTAGAGCCGAAGATGATCGAGGGACGGCACGCGGAGTGCGGAGGTGCTTTTATAAGCAAGAATGCTGGTGCTCCATGGCCCGAGGGCTCTTTTCAAGGGGAGTCCAGCTTATGGCAACGAGAGTGGTTTTATATCACAGCTCCCAGGAGCACCGAGTGGTTGGCGCTGCCTGCTTTCCACTCGGGTCCCCCGCCACGACTGGCGTCATGGGTCAATAAGGGGCTGGACCGGGGGTCGGCAAAGGACGTGCCCCTGTTGCAGGGCCGCATCCGAGATCTCCTAGAAAGAGACATCAGTCTAGTCGTGGTGACGCAGGTTATGTTAATTCGCCGAGTTCTGCCCTACAAACGTCGCCCCCTTTGCCTGTGGGAGTTCAACCCGGAGGGACCACGAGTTCTCCAACATTTTCTTGGCATGACGCCCGTGGAGATGTACAAATTGATCTTCGGACCACAAGTAGTGTGTCCAGATTCTACGAAGGACGCAGGTCTGAGCTGCAATCGTCCGGATACTCAAGTAAGTAGCCTTGTGCCCGGACTCGCTATCCGTATATTTATCATAAAATTGCCCCTAAAAGAGCTGTCCTTTAAACAGGAGTGGATAGCGAAAGCAAAGCTAATCAGGTGTCTGCCCCCCTCCCCGAGACCACGCCGGGTCCCGTGCTAGTCAGGATGTTGGAGGTTGTGCCTTCAAAGGAATGCGAGGGAGGGGACAAGGAAGCTACAGCCTCCTCGAAGGAGGTTGTCCGGAAGGGAGGAATCGAAAATTCCTCTCCTAAGGGGAAGAAGAGGACCGCCTCTGAAGACCCGGAGACCATGGCCTCAAAGCGGGGGAAGAAATCTTCGCCAGAGGGTCCTGTGCTGGGGGATACTTCGACCGAATTATGCCCTCAAGGGGATCAGCCCTCCACCGATCCGTAAGTAGAGAGGAGTTTTCTTTTTTAGAAACAAGAGAAATCCTTGCTTTATATCTGAGAAAAGTAATCGAAAATTTACCTTGTAGCTCGGACCTTAGCCCTTCTCAGCAGAGCTCGTCTTCGGGGGATCTTCTTCCGGAGATGATGGAGAGCGGAACGCCTCCCCCTGCCGTACCGCCTTACGAGGCGGGCGACCCTGAGGTATCGTCGCGGAGGGTTTCTCCGAATCCGGCAGGGCCGGAAGGTAGTCATATGGCCCCCCAAAGCCCTCCACGTCCAGCCTTCGAAAAGGGCCATCGGACGAGTCCGGCGCCGTCTGGTGCGCGGTCGGAGGTGCTGAAGGATCTGCTAGGGCGAGCATCTATCTCAAAGGAGCATCGTGCATTGATGGGTACGGTGATTGAGAGGATTTCGTCCGCGGAGAGCGGATTGCACGAGGCCATCAGGAGTTTACTGACAGGTTTTGAGGTACGCGAAATAATGTACCCTTTTTGGTCAGTTGCGCATAAATAAGATGCGCCCTGTGTAGATAGTAGCCCCTGAGACTCTGTGTGTTGTCAAAAGTGACGGCGCGCAGAGGATCATAATCCCAGGTCTAATATGCCGCCTTCATACATAGGTGGCAAAGTGTCCGGTGTCAAGCCGGACTGATGAATTTGCCGAGCTAAAGCGGCAACTTGACGTGGCAGGTGCCGACATCGCGCTTGTCAACAAGCGGCTTGACGAGGCCCAAGGTATGTAATTCCTCCGGCGGCACCTGGTAAGAGGAGCTTTATGCTAGTATCTTACAATGTGTGCACTTGATGCAGATGGTGCTGCTGCCATGGAGAATCTTCGGGCGGAACTTGCCCGAGCCAAGGAGTAAGCCAAGAAAAGTGATGCGGCTGCCGGAAAGGCAATTGAAGAGCTGAAAGTCGAACAGGCTGCTCACTGCCGAAGCAAGAAGGAAATGGCTGAGATGGCCGTGAAGCTGAAGAATGCTGCTGACCGTTGCAAGCTTCTTGAAAAAGAAGATCGGGCAGAACAGACGGACCTGGAGAAGGCCGTTTCCGATGCCAAGGATGCTCGTTCTGCAATGAGAGCTATGAAGGAGGAGTTGCGTTAGGCCGGAGAGATCGCGGCTGGAAAGCCCTTTATGCTGCGGAGGAAGTTCTGTGATCCTAAGCATGCTCCGTTAGACCGGATGTGGAGTACAGCGGACACCTATCTGGATTTGGCAGCGAGTGCCGCGGATGCGGCCGAACACTTCCGAGATCAAGAAGATCGTGAAGTGGAAAAGCTCTTTTGGTCGCAGTTCCACAATCCGGAGCGTCCACTGTCATTAGCCGATCGTTTGGCCGAATGGGCCGAGCTAAATAGGTTGTCTGGACTCGCCATGAAGTATGTCATGAGTCATCTGTGGCCAGAGAGGCCAGAGCCGAAAAGTTATTTCAACTTGGTGCAGCAGTTCCTTGGTGCGGCGCCGCATATCAATGCGATGAAGAGGTCAGCGTGCATAGAGGGTGCGTGGATGGCTCTTGCCCGTGTGAAAACATACTGGGCGGAAATGGAGGCCACCGCTGTTGCATCCCCAGACTCGGATGGAAGCCGGGTGCCTGCCGAGCACTATTTTCAGGAAGTTCTGCAAGGCGCTCGTTTAATAGAGACACAGTGCTCGAAGGATACTATATTCGAATAGCATATATTATTGTAAAACAATATTTTGATAAATTGTAGAAGCTTTTTATACTTGTGCCTGGAAGTATTATAATACCTCCTGTGCGGCCGTTTAACATATATGTATATATAATTTGAAAGATGGCAGTCGCCAGCTTCAGCCCCCACGCACATAATGCGGGGGTGTTCGCAGAAGGCGCATTTTCACACTTGATCCAACGTCTTGGTCCTACAAAGGAGGTGATAGCGCATCGAACTAGGCAATCAGACTATGATGCTTTATCACTTTCACTTAGCCATAGGAGTTTGACAGTGAGGCTACTTATATAGCCCCTGGTGGCGCCTGCGCTTGCCCGAACTCGGGGCGCGTATGTGCCTGGCCGGGAAGCGGCCCTTCATTAATGCGGAGGAATCCTAAAGATTCTAGTAAGTCATCGAGTGGTTGACCAGTCTCACGCTATATCATGACAGTTAGTTTTCGGCTTTCTCTACTGAGGTGCTCGCCTGGACGAACCAGGGCACAATCACAGTAGTTCTCCTGGTGCCGCCTTAGCCGATAGAGCGGAACATAAGGTGGCAAAACACAGGAGCCGGTCAAACCCAACATTTGACCAAAGAGATGATTCAGAGCTGATGCATATAGGGCCAAACTCGCGACGCCGAACACTCCCTAAGGTATTCGGTCTTTATGAGGGCGGGCGGGATAACACCCTTAGTAATAAGCCCCTAGTGTCCAGGTACGTGCAAAACTCTAGCGTGGCCACATGCCAAAACGCCAGCCTCCTCCTTGGTTATACCAAGAAACCAGGGGATATGTATCAACAAGAGATAGTAAAAAAGGTTTACGCAGGGTCTTAATTTGAAAAGAATCCTTGGAACGGGTCCCTGCTGCATGTCTGCGCCTGTGTCTCCGTTGTGCCGTATCCTGGACGGGCGTAGCACGATGTTCACCTGTAAAAGAGAGGAACTTAGTTTAGGAAAGATCATGCCGAACATGAGTTATACTAAATAAACAAAGTATAAATCGAAATGGGTAAAATTGAGCTTTATTGTCTCTTGTTTTATATGCGCGGAGCCCCTAGTACACGGGTATACGACTATTAAGCCTTTATCAATTGTATGTTTATGCCGGACTCGTCTAGCCATGTCCGTGGTCTTGACGACCTGTTTAGGTGCTTTGGCTAGTGAAGCCACTTTACTGTGGGGCTGTCAAGGCAGCCACACTGTCTTCCGCGCGGGAGGAACACTCAATGTTTTCCCTTTAATGAGATGATGCCTCGTGGACCGGGAATCTTAAGCGTAAGAGATGCATAATGCGGTATTGCGTTAAAGCGGGCGAAAGCTTCACGTCCCAGCAGTGCTTGATAGCTACTTGAGAATGGGGCGATGTGGAAAGTTAGCTGTTCGCGACGGAAGTTATCGGGGGAGCCGAACATAACTTCTAGCCGGAGAGAACCCATGCAATAGGCGTCCGGGCCTGGCGTTACCCCTTGAAAGGAGGTTTTGCTATGGCGAATTTTTGTTGGGTCTATCCCCATGTTGCGGATTGTGTCCTGGTATAACAGGTTTAGACCACTGCCGCCGTCCATCAGGACATTTGTAAAGTGGAGTCCGTCGATTATTGGATCTAATACCAAGGCAGTCCAGCCTACGTTCCGGATACTTCTAGAGTAATCCTGATGGTCAAAGGTGATCGGTTTTGACAACCATTGGCGAGACTCCTTTGGGATAGGCCGTGTGGTGCGTATCTCTGTTGGCGCCATTCTGTTCGTCATGTGAAGTAAGTTTACTGTTTTTACTTCTTGTGGGAAATCCTTTTGTTTCCTGGTGCTCAGCTTGTGGGGTTCGTCATCGTCCTCACTTGGTGTGTCGAGCCCCTTGTGTTCGGCGTTGAGTTTGCCGGATTGCTTGAAAACCCAACAATCTCTGTGGGTATGGTTCGCAGGCTTCCCGGGAGTACTGTGTATTTGACATATCTTGTCCAGGATTTTGTTTAAGTTGGATAGCTCGTCCCTATTATCCTTGAGGGGTGGCTTTCTCTGATTCTGCCACGAGCTTTTGAATCCGGCGTTGACCGCCGTGCTCTTTGGGCTGTTTCTCTTATTCTGGCGCTGGTCCTTGTTGCGTCGGGGTTTTCCGTTTCCATCCCTAACTTCAGATGTACTTGGGTCGCTTGTGCTACATCTTGCTAACCAGCTGTCCTCTCCTGCGCAAAAGCGGGTCATGAGGCTTGTTAATGCGGCCATTGTTCTTGGCTTTTCTTGGCCGAGGTGTCTGGCGAGCCATTCGTCTCGAACGTTATGCTTAAAAGCTGCTAGGGCTTCGGCGTCCGAACAGTCGACTATCTGATTCTTTTTAGTAAGAAATCTGTTCCAGAATTTCCGGGCTGACTCTCCGGGCTGTTGAGTTATGTGACTGAGATCGTCTGCATCCGGAGGGGGACATAGGTCCCTTGAAAATTTGCCCGGAAAGCATCCTCAAGCTCTTCCCAACTTCCAATGGTGTTTTCGGGAAGGCTTTTGAGCCAATGCCGGGCTGGCCCTTTAAGCTTGAGGGGTAAGTATTTTATGGCGTGGAGGTCATCTCCTCTGGCCATGTGTATGTGGAGGATATAATCCTCGATCCAGACCCCAGGGTCTGTTGTTCCGTCGTACGCCTCTATGTTTACGGGCTTGAATCCCGCTGGAAATTCATGGTCCAGCACCTCATCGATGAAACATAGGGGGTGTGCGGCACCCCTATATTTCGGTGTGCCGTGATGTTCAGATATTTGTTGTGTTGCATTGCTTACTAGAGCTTGCTTTCTTGGCCCGTAGATAGATCTGGCTGGGCCATCTTTTTGATGCGGGTCCTTTGGTGGATCGCGTGCCGGCTTGTGTGTGTCGCCGCTTGCCGCTCCATGCTGGCCATGCGGTCATCTATCCGACCGGGTGGCTTTCCTATTTTTTGACTGCGGGGGCTCTAAGGCCTCCTCGTCAAATTCAGGCAGTAGCTTTCGCTTTGGACAGCTTTTTGTGCGGCGACTGCCACCATATTTGTCTGCGGTGTTGCGTACTTTGCTCCATCTGATTCTGAGTGCATCTTCCATAGTTTTGAGCTTCCGCTTCTGCTTTTTCAGGCTACGCACAATAGCGACGAGCCCTTCGTGGAGGTTCTTCTGCTCCATGAGCCTATCCGGCATAAGGTCGTCCGGACTATTGTTTTCGCCGGGGACGGGGTGTTCGGTTTGTCTATCCGAGTTGCCCTGTTCGGACGGTTGCTCAAAGGCATGTTCGTCGTCCGCCGGCTCGTCCTGCTCTATGGCTGGGTCTGTATGGCTGCTGTCTCTGTCGACGCGGGGCTTGGAGCGGTGCTTACATCGCCGCTTTGATTGCTTTTCGAGTGAACGATCCCTCATTGCATCCCTGTGTTCCTCGTCGTCGCTTCCTTTGGGTGTGTCCACCATGTATACATCATGAGATGAGGTGGCTGTCCAGTGCCTTATAGGCGTTGGTTTATGTTCATCTCCTACATCGTCGTCCATACCATCGATGTCTTCGGAGTCGAAGTCGAGCACGTCGTTTAAATTATCGACAGTGGCTACGAAGTGGGTGGTGGGTGGGCTTTGAATTTCTTCATCATCCGCATCCCAACCTTGTTGACCATAGTTCGGCCAGGGCTCTCCTAATAAAGAGAGAGACTTTAGTGAATTCAAAATATCGCCGAAGGGCGAGTGCTGAAAGATGTCCGCGGTGGTGAACTCCATGATTGGCGCCCAATCGGGTTCGATCGGTAGGGGCGCATAGGGCTCGGAGTCTGGAGAGGAGTCCGGCTCCTTGGAGTCACGGGCTTTGCAGAGAATAGGGCTGGTGTTCGGCTCGATCGCCGTAGAGATTGCAGCCCCCAAGGCGGTGTCCAACCACCCATCCTCGATTGGCGCAGTTGGCTCCGAATTAAGGGTCAGAGCTAATGCGGGTGCGGCCTCCAGGGCACTGTTTAGCGGCAGAGCTAGATCATGCCCATCGTGACAGTGCGGCGCACTGGCTGCGGCTCGAATCCGTCGAAGATCAAGTCTCCGTGGAGGTCCGCTATGTAGTTTAAACTTCCAAATCTGACCTGACGGCCAGGGGCATAGCTTTTGATCTGCTCCAGATGGCCAAGCGAATTGGCCCGCAGTGCAAAGCCGCCAAATACGAAGATCTGTCCGGGGAGAAAAGTCTCACCCTGGATCGCATCGTCGTTGATGATCGGAGGAGCCATCGGGCCTAAAAGTGATGACACAGAGGAACTCTCAATGAAAGCACCAATGTCGGTGTCAAAACCGGAGGATCTCGGGTAGGGGGTCCCGAACTGTGCATCTAGGCGGATGGTAACAGGAGGCAGGGGACACGATGTTTTACCCAGGTTCAGGCCCTCTTGATGGAGGTAAAACCCTACGTCCTGCTTGATTAATATTTATGATATGGGTAGTACAATAGTAGATCTACCACGAGATCAGAGAGGCTAAACCCTAGAAGCTAGCCTATGGTATGATTATTGTTCATCCTACGGACTAAAACCCTCTGGTTTATATAGACACCGGAGAGGGCTAGGGTTACACAGAGTCGGTTACAATGGTAGGAGGTCTACATATCCGTATCGCCAAGCTTGCCTTCCACGCCAAGGAAAGTCCCTTCCGGACACGGGACGAAGTCTTCAATCCAGGAGTCCGGCCGAAGGTATAGTCCGGCTATCCGGACACCCCCTAATCCAGGACTCCCTCAACTAGGTATGAAAAGAGTATGATCAATGTGTTACTTGCCTTGCTGACGATCTACAAAACCTAGTGACTCATAGTAGCATGCTTCGCACTCCGGGTATTCTATCGCAAGAAAACAATAGCATACATAAGCAATCAAGAAAAGATGCACAGGTCAAACTCAAATAAGAAGATCTAACCAGAAAGTTCAACTGAAGAACTCCGGTTTGCAAAAAGAATCAAATCAAACGGAGCAACGAAACTCAAACTGTGAAAGAAACAAGATCCGATTACTAATCTGGACTAAAGTCAAATTTTACAGTACCAAACTCTTGTTCAAGTTGTTTAAACAGAAAGAGGGCTTCGAGATGAAGATCTAGGCGCTTGAATTGCCTGATTCCGATAAACGAGCGAAAAGATAAACTAAAACGAAGATCAGGGCAGAAATCGCGATCGAAAATAATCGCGGAAAAACTCTGAAAAAAGAAAAACTGACGAACAGGCTAATGAATGAACGTTCGCTGTCTGTGACTAACAGATGAACACCGTTCGTTAAAACGAATGTATGGACGAACGTCCGCTACTTAACTAAACCGGGAAAAACCAAAACAAAACCGATCTAAAATAAAAAAACGAGATCTAGGGTTTTTGAAATAAAATCGATCGGTTTTCTCATGAAAACCGGCGGCGACGGCGGGTACCTCCGGCGACAGTCGGCGAGGTGGCGGCGGGACGGTGGTGCGGCTCCAGGCAACTCCGGCGGGGTGGCTCCGGCGGCGGCGGCGGGCGACGCGAGGCGACGGCGAGACGGCGCTGCGGCGGCGTGGGACGCGGCGGCGGCGGTGCGGATCGGGCTTGGGTTTGGGGTGCGGTGGGGTGGGCTGGCGGCTCGGGGCTACGGCTCTTAAAGGGCCGGTCGGGTCAGTGTCCCAGGCGGACACGGCCCGGTAAGGTCGGTAACTTTTTTTTAAAAAAATATTCCGACACGTAGAAAAACGATTAAAAGAAATACTAAACGGACTCCAAAAATCCTGATATAAATTTTCCCCGTCCTCTAAAAATATAGCGGACAAAGTGAACATTTATTTGGGCCTCTAATGCAATTTTGAAAAATACATATTTTTCCTAATTTAAATAAAATTGCAATAAACTCCAAATAAAGTTTATTTATTGATTTTAATATTTTCCTTCAATATTTCATTTATTTTGGAGAAATCATATTATCTCCTCTCATATATTTTAATACGAAATATTTTCGGAGAGAAAAATTATTTAAAACCAAAAAGATCCTTGTTTCAATATTTGATAAAATTCGAATATGAAAAACGTGAAATCCCCAACTCTCTTCGTGGGTCCTTGAGTTGCTTAGAGTTTCGAGGATCGCGAAATGAAATGCAATAAAATATGATATGCATGAATGACCTATGTATAACATTCCAAATTGAAAATTTGGGATGTTACATAAAAGATATAAGTTAAGCACATAGAGCAATTGCCTAGCTCAAAAGATATAAGTGAAGTACATAGAGTATTCTAACAACTCACGAATAATGTGTGTCCCTCTCAAAAAGGTGTGTTCAACAAAGATGATTGTGGAAAACTAAAAAGAAAACAAAGTAAAGACTCATATAATACACGACGCTCCTAGCAAAACTCATATCATGTGATGAATAAAAATATAGCTCCAAGTAATATTGCTGATAGTTGGTAGAAGAAAGAGGGGATGCCTTTCGGGGCATCCCCAAGCTTAGATGCTTGAGTCCTTGAATATTACCTTGGGGTGCCTCAATCATCCCAAAGCTTAGGCTCTTGCCACTCCTTATTCCTTCATCCATCGTGGTCTCACTCAAAACTTGGAAACTTCAACACACAAAACTCAACAGAAAACTCGTGAGATCCGTTAGTATAACAAAGCAAATCACCACTTTAGGTACTGTTGTAAACCCATTCATATTTTAACATTCAATAATACCTATTGTATTATAACTTCACCATGGCTTATACCCCCCGATACAATCCACAAATTCATCTAAACAAGCAAACAACGCAATGAAAACAGAATCTGTCAAAACAAAATAGTTTGTAGTAATTCAAACAATGACCATAATTTTGTAACTACAAAACTTCTGAGAAATTAGGAAAATGTGGGTAATTTGTATATCAATCATGTGTAAAAATTCCAGAATTCTATAACGTACCAATGAATTTAAACAATTCTGTTACTGGGCGAAAAAGTTTCTGCTTTTTCATAGAATCAAAGCAACTATCATCCAAATCATCCCAAAGCTTTGCTTGGCACAAACACTAATTTAACACACAAAAACACAACCATAACAGTAGAAAATTTATCAGATCTGATTTTGCAAAAAGTTTCAACATTTTATCACATTCTGACTTTTCTAGGGAATTTTTGCAATAGCGGTAAACTTTCTGTTTTCAAACAGCAACATGTAGGCTTGCAAAATAAGCATAGTAAAGGCTATCATTGCCACTTTTATTGAAATAAAAGATGAAAAACATTATTCTAAATAACATCAAGCAAATCCTAACAAAATAAAATGATGCTCCAAGCAAAACACATATCATGTGATGAATGAAAACCTAGCTCCAAGTGAGGTTACCAATAATGTTGGAGAGGGAAGAGGGGATGCCTTCTGGGGCATCCCCAAGTTTAGTTGCTTGGATCTTTCTTGAATATTACCTTGGGGTGCCCTGGGCATCCCCGAGCTTAGGGTATTGTCACTCCTTATTCTCCTCATATCGATATCTCACCAAAACTTGAAAAACTTCAATCACACAAAACTTAACGGAACTTTGTGAGATAGGCTAGTATGATAAAGGGCAAACCATTTCACTTTTAGTACTGTCAAAGAAAAGATTCATAATTGTTCTCACACAATTCCTACTGTAGCATATCATTTCCACAATTTACATTGAGCAATATAAGCCATGGAAACTAGAAAACAAGCAAACTATGCATTGAAAACAGAATCTGTCAAAAACAAAACAGTCTGTTGTAATCTGTAATCCAACCATACTTCTGCTACTCATAAAATTCTGAAAAATTAGGAAATCCTGGTAAATTTGTCTATTAATATTCTGCAAAAATAATCAGCATTTTAGCACGATTCTGTTAAAAATGAGAATTGTTTTCCTGAGCGCAAAAGTTTCTATTTTTCAGCAAGATCAAATCAACTATCACCACAGACCATCCCAAAAGTCTTGCTTGGCACTTTATTGAAACGAAAGCAATAAAAATGATTACTACACTATCCTAATCATTTGAACACACAAAAATAGCAGGTATAAATGTTGGGTTGTCTCCCAACAAGCACTTTTCTTTAATGCCTTTTAAGCTAGGCATGATGATTTCAATGATGCTCGCATAAAAGCTAAGAATTGAAACACAAAGAGAGCATCATGAAGCACATGGCAAACACATTTAAGTCTAACCCACTTCCTATGCATAGGGATTTTGTGAGCAAACAACTTATGGGTACAAGAATCAACTAGCATAGGAAGGCAAAACAAGCACGACTTCAAGATTTTCAACACATAGAGAGGAAACTTGATATTATTGCAATTCCTACAAGCATAAGTGATACGTCTCCGTCGTATATATAATTTTTGATTGTTACATGCCAATATTCTACAACTTTCATATACTTTTGGCAACTTTTTATACTATTTTTGGGACTAACATATTGATCCAGTGCCCAGTACCAGTTCCTGTTTGTTGCATGTTTTTTGTTTCGTAGAATATCCATATCAAACGGAGTCCAAACGGGATAAAAACTGACGGAGATTTTTTTTGGATTATATATGATTTTTGGGAAGAAAAATCCACGCGAGACGGTGCCCGAGGGAGGCACGAGGCAGGGGGGGGCGCCCCACCCCCTGGGCACACCCCTGACCCTCGTGGCCACCCCGTAAGGCGGTTGATGCCCTTCTTTCATCGCAAGAAAGCTAATATCCGGATAGAGATCGTGTTAAAATTTCAGCCCAATCGGAGTTACGGATCTCCGGGAATATAAGAAATGGTGAAAGGGTAGAATCTGAGAACGCAGAAACAAAGATAGACAGAGAGACAGATCCAATCTCGGAGGGGCTCTCGCCCCTCCCACGCCATGGAGACCAAGGACCAGAGGGGAAACCTTTCTCCCATCTAGGGAGAAGGTCAAGGAAGAAGAAGAAGAAGGAGGGGGGCTCTCTCTCCCCCTCGCTTCCGGTGGCACCGGAGTGCCACCGAGGGCCATCATCATCACCGCCATCTTCACCAACAACTTCACCACCAACATCACCAACTCTTACCCCCTCTATGCAGCGGTGTAACCTCTCTCTTACCCACTGTAATCTCTACTAGCGTGAGGGATTCCCGCTGTAAGGTTTGCAATATGTTCATGATTTGCTTATGGTGGGTGGCGTGAGTGACAGAAGCACATACCTGAGTAAGTAGGTTGTTTGCGTATGGGATAAAGAGGACTTGATACTTTAATGCTATGGTTGGGTTTTACCTTAATGATCTTTAGTAGTTGCGGATGCTTGCTAGAGTTCCAATCATAAGTGCATATGATCCAAGTAGAGAAAGTATGTTAGCTTATCCCTCTCCCTCAAATAAAATTGCAATAATGATTACCGGTCTAGTTATCGATTGCCTAGGGACAAATAACTTTCTCGTAACAAAAAGCTATTTACTAAAACTAACTTAGTTGTGTCTTTACCTAAACAGCCCCTACTTTTTAGTTACCTAATCTTTATTATCTTGCAAACCTATCCAAAAACACCTACAAAGTACTTCTAGTTTCATACTTGTTCTAGGTATAGCGAACGTCAAGCGTGCGTAGAGTTGTATCGGTGGTCGATAGAACTTGAGGGAATATTTGTTCTACCTTTAGCTCCTCGTTGGGTTCGACACTCTTACTTATCGAAAACTGTTGCGATCCCCTATACTTGTGGGTTATGAAGACCTTTTTCTGGCGCCCGTTGCCAGGGAGCAATAGCGTGGGGTGAATATTCTCGTGTGTGCTTGTTTGCTTTATCACTAAGTAATTTTTATTTGCTGTTCTTAGTTGTTCTTTATCTTTAGTATGGATATGGAACACAAAATACCAAAAAAATTAGGTGTACTTGCTACTCATGGAGACGGGGAACCTCCTAAAACCCTCGATGCTCATTATGTGACAGATATTATGTACTACTTTGATAATCCAGAGAAAATCCCCATTTAATCTGGTAATGGGAGACACGTTGGATCAACGTGAATACTTTAGGGATTATCGCATGACTCAAAAAGGGAAACTATTATGGGATCAAATTTATATGTTATATTGGTATGCTAGGCAACTATGCTTGAGATATGATTATACTTGTTGCTCTAGGATGAAGTCTCCACACCTTCCCTTTTCATGCAATTTTAATGATAATGAAACCTTGGCTTCTTATGCTAGAGGTATATATGACTACTATGATGTGGAACAAATAGAAGAATTTGTTGCTTTTATGGGTGCTTATGAAATTGAATCTATGTTCAAAGAATATGAAAATCTTTATGATGTTGTCTACAGACCTGAAAATTTAGCTATCCTTAAATATTGTTATGAGAATTATGAATACAATTCCGATATTGATGCGTTTATTGAGAAAGTCTCCGCTGTCCCAGAAGAGACTAATATTTTGCAGGAATCTATGGAAGAAGAAATTGTTGAAACTGTGAGCTCATTGGATGAAAAAGATGAGGAGGAGAGCGAAGAACAAAAGGAGGAAGAGCGGATTGATCACCCATGCCCACCTTCTAATGAGAGTAACTCTTCAACTCATACATTGTTTAATTTCCCTTCGTGCTTACCGAAGGATGAATGCTATGATAATTGTTATGACCCCGTTGATTCTTTTGAAATATCCCTTTTTGATGATGCTTGCTATGCTTGTGGCCAAGATGCCAATATGAATTATGCTTATGGAGATGAACTTGCTATAGTTCCTTATGTTAAACATGAAATTGTTGCTATTGCACCCACACATGATAGTCCTATTATCTTTTTGAATTCTCCAAACTACACTATATCGGAGAAGTTTGTGCTTATTAAGGATTATATTGATGGGTTGCCTTTTACTACTACATATGATGATTTTGATAGATATAATATGCATGTGCTTGCTTCTCCTACTTGCAATTATTATGAGAGAGGAACTATATCTCCACCTCCCTATGTTTCCCACACGATAAAATTGCAAGAAACTGTTTATACTATGCATGGGACTTTACTTTGTGTGCATGAATTGTTCTTTTATGACATGCTGATGGATAGGAAGAGAGTTAGACTTCGTTGTTACATGATATATGTTGCCTTGTGCTCACTACTAAATTATAAATCATTTTTAATTAAAATTGTCTTTGATATACCTTGGGATCCGGGTGGATTCACTACTTGAGCACTATATGCCTAGCTTAATGGCTTTAAAGAAAGCGCTGCCAGGGAGACAACCTGGAAGTTTTAGGGAGTCATTTATTTCTGTTGAGTTCTTTAATATATTTTAAAAACAATAAAAATAAAGAGGTGAACCCAAAACCTTTTCAAAAAGGAAAGTGAAAGTGAGAGAGACAAGCATTGTTGAAGTGGGAGCTAGCCTTGAACTTTGTTCATGCTCATGGAAACTTTGTGAATCTTGATTACAGAAACTTTTCAATACAAATAATTATCCCCTTGTAAAATTACATTGTATTATAAAAATAATGTGCCAAGGTTTGCCTTTAGGATGTTTACAAAGCTTGTTGGTTTGTGCGGTGCAGGACAGAAACTTTGGCTGTAGTGCGCGATTTTACATTTTTTACTGGAACGTCAAATGATTCTGATTGTTTTTGCATTGTCTTTCTATACAATTTTTTTATTGTTCCTAATTTTGGAAGAAATTTTCAAGTATCATAAGTATGGTGAATGTTCAGATTGTTACAGACTGTTCTGTTTTAGACAGATTCTGTTTTTGATGCATAGTTTGTTTGTTTTGATGAAACTAACGATTTATATCAGTGGATTAAGCCATGGAAAAGTTATATCACAGTAGACATGATACAAAAACAAAATATGAATTGGTTTGCAACAGTACTTAGAGTAGTGATTTGCTTTATTATACTAACGGATCTTACCGAGTTTTCTGTTGAAGTTTTGTGTGGATGAAGTGTTCGATGATCGAGAAGGTCTCGATGTGAGAAGAAGGAAGAGAGGCAAGAGCTCCAGCTTGGGGATGCCCGAGGCACCGCAAGTAAATATTAAAGGAGACTCAAGCGTCTAAGCTTGAGGATGCCCCGGAAGGCATCCACTCTTTCTTCAACAAGTATCGGTATGTTTTCAGATTCGTTTCATTCATGTGATATGTGCAGATCTTGGAGCGTCTTTTGCATTTAGTTTTCATTTTTATTTTATGCACTATGCTGGTATGAGATATTTCTTGGTTTATTTATAGAATGCTCTATGCACTTCACTTATATCTTTTGAGTATGGCTTTATAGAATGCTTCATGTGCTTCACTTATATCATTTGAAGTTTGGATTGCCTGTTTCTCTTTACATAGAAAACCATCATTTGTAGAATGCTCTTTTGCTTCACTTATATTTGTTAGAGCACGGGCATATCTTTTGTAGAAAGAATTAAACTCTCTTGCTTCACTTATATCTATTTAGAGAGATGACAAGAATTGGTCATTCACATGGTTAGTCATAAAATCCTACATAAAACTTGTAGATCACAGAATATGATATGTTTGATTCCTTGCAATAGTTTTGCGATATAAAGATGGTGATATTAGAGTCATGCTAGTGGGTAGTTGTGGATTAGTAGAAATACTTGTGTTGAGGTTTGTGATTCCCGTAGCATGCACGTATGGTGAACCGTTATGTAACGAAATCAGAGCATGAGGTATTTATTGATTGTCTTCCTTCTGAGTGGCGGTCGGGGACGAGCGATGGTCTTTTCCTACCAATCTATCCCCCTAAGGGCATGCGTAGTAGTACTTTGCTTCGAGGGCCAATAAACTTTTGCAATAACCCTGTGAGTTCTTTATGACTAATGTTGAGTGATACATCTTCAACGTATCTATAATTTTTGATTGCTCCATGCTATATTATCTACTGTTTTGGACAGTATTGGGCTTTATTATCCACTTTTATATTATTTTTGGGACTAACCTATTAACCGGAGGCCCATCCCAAAATTGTTGTTTTTTTTGCCTGTTTTAGGGTTTCGAAGAAAAGGAATATCAAACGGAGTCCAAACGGAATGAAACCTTCAGGAACGTGATTTTCTCAACGAACAAGACCCGGGAGACTTGGACCCTACGTCAAGAAAGAAAAGAGGAGGCCACGAGGTAGGGGGCGCGCCCACCCCCACCAGGCGCGCCCTTCACCCTCGTGGGCCCCCTATTGCTCCACCGACGTACTCCTTCCTCCTATATATATCCACGTACCCAAAATGATCAGAACAGGAGCCAAAACCCTAATTCCACCGCCGTAACTTTCTGTATCCACGAGATCCCATC
This sequence comes from Triticum urartu, assembly GCF_003073215.2. Classification (NCBI taxonomy): domain Eukaryota; kingdom Viridiplantae; phylum Streptophyta; class Magnoliopsida; order Poales; family Poaceae; genus Triticum; species Triticum urartu. The sequence goes on from NC_053027.1 coordinate 442,675,154, forward strand.
TTGGGGCCTGTTCCGGAGCTCCGCCGGAGGGGGCATCGATCACAGAGGGCTTCTACATCAACACCATAGCCCCTCCGATGAAGTGTGAATAGTTCACCTCAGACCTACGGGTCCATAGTTAGTAGCTAGATGGCTTCTTCTCTCTTTTTGGATCTCAATACAATGTTCTCCCCCTCTCTTGTGGAGATCTATTCGATGTAATCTTCTTTTTGCGGTGTGTTTGTTGAGACCGATGAATTGTGGGTTTATGATCAAGTCTATCTATGAATAATATTTGAATCTTCTCTGAATTATTTTATGTATGATTGGTTATCTTTGCAAGTCTCTTCGAATTATCAGTTTGGTTTGTCCTACTAGATTGATCTTTCTTGCAATGGGAGAAGTGCTTAGCTTTGGGTTCAATCTTGCGGTGTCCTTTCCCGGTGACAGTAAGGGAAGCAAGGCACGTATAGTATTGTTGCCATCGAGGATAACAAGATGGGGTTTTCTTCATATTGCATGAGTCTATCCCTCTACATTATGTCATCTTGCTTAAGGCGTTACTCTGTTTTTAACTTAATACTCTAGATGCATGCTGGATAGCGGTCGATGAGTGGAGTAATAGTAGTAGATGCAGGAAGGAGTCGGTCTACTTGTCTCAGATGTGATGCCTATATACATGATCATACCTAGATATTCTCATAACTATGCTCAATTCTGTTAATTGCTCAACAGTAATTTGTTCACCCACCGTAGAATATTTATGCTCTTGAGAGAAGCCACTAGTGAAACCTATGGCCCCCGGGTCTATCTTTATCATACTGATCTCCTACTACTTAGTTATTTCCTTTGCTATTTACTTTGCCTTTATTTTACCTTGCATCTTTTATCATAAAAATACCAAAAATATTATCTTATCATATCTATTAGATCTCACTCTCGTAAGTGGCCCTATAGGAATTGACAACCCCTATTTGCGCTGGTTGCGAGGATTTATTTGTTTTGTGCAGGTGCGAGGGACTCGCGCGTAGCCTCCTACTGGATTGATACCTTGGTTCTCAAAAACTAAGGGAAATACTTACGCTACTTTGCTGCATCATCCCTTCCTCTTCGGAGAAAACCAACGCAGTGCTCAAGAGGTAGCATTGAGTCCATGGATTATAGGCACTCTCACCCTTCCATCATTGCTAGCCTCTTCGGTACCGTGTGAGGGAGTCCTGGATTAGGGGGTGTCCGGATGGCCGGACTATACCTTCAGCCGGACTCCTGGACTATGAAGATACAAGATTGAAGACTTCGTCCCGTGTCCGGAAGGGACTTTCCTTGGCGTGGAAGGCAAGCTTGGCGATACGGATATGTATATCTCCTACCATTGTAACCGGCTTTGTGTAACCCTAACCCTCTCCGATGTCTATATAAACCGGAGGGTTTTAGTCCGTAGGACAACATACAGAACAACAATCATACCATAGGCTAGCTTCTAGGGTTTAGCCTCTCCGATCTCGTGGTAGATCTACTCTTGTACTACCCATATCATCAATATTAATCAAGCAGGACATAGGGTTTTACCTCCATCAAGAGGGCCCGAACCTGGGTAAAACTTCGTGTCCCTTGCCTCCTGTTACCATCCGGCCTAGACGCACAGTTCGGGACCTCCTACCCGAGATCCGCCGGTTTTGACACCGACATTGGTGCTTTCATTGAGAGTTCCTCTGTGTCGTCGCCATCAGGAAGGATGCCTCACCCCGTCTTTAAAGACGGCACCATTGCTAAGGGAGCTTTGGCTGTCGGCCAAACCCTCCGGCTAGGTGGTTTTCTTATGACCGCCTGTTCGGCTTCTGCGCCGACGATGACCTCTCGAGCCATTGAAAACAATCTTCATGTTAGCTCGAAACTCGCCGAGCAGTTAGATCCAATGGAGCTCTCCTCCATATACGAGCTCTTGGATCGCATCGCCGCCCTAGGAGTCGCTACGGATTACGACCAGATTGGGCCTAAACCCGATCTGAGAGAGATTAACTCTCCCCAAGTCACCCAACACGTTGCCGTGGTAGAGGAACAGTGCGGCGACCTTTCATCTATCTTAAGGACTAGCTACGTCCGGATTCCCGATCCCTCCAAGCCGGATACCCGCGGAGGGGAGGATATCACTCAAGACCTGAACTTAGAGTCAGGCGATGGGCTGGATTCATTGGACAACATCCAGGAATCCAAATTTTCAAGTACGGAAATTCCTCGGCCTCTGAGCCTTAGATTGGGTGAGGCTTCGGATTTAATTCCACCCACCCACCCGAACATAAGCGATCTATCCCAAATCAGGCAAGAGCCCGAAGAAACAATACATCATTACTGGGCCAGATTCCTCCTGGTTAGGAACAGGATAAGGGACTGCCGCGAGGAAGACGCAATCTCAATCTTCTGCAATAATTGCACAGACAAGGGAATCCTCAACGCCATAAGTCGCCGTGATATTACACGCTTCGCTGACTTGTCATCCATTGTACGAAAATACTGTGCGATGGAAAGCGCCTGGAAAACCGAAATAAAATTTTGGGACGATTCGGCCCTGAATACAAACCCAGTCCAAAATAAAAGGGTGCATCATCGCCAGACACCCGGGTCAAACACCAAAAATCAAAAACCCTCTACAGGGCATGGAACCGTACTGGAAGGATGGCTTAATGGAACCTGTAAAATTCACAGTACAGAGGATGCCACACCAACTCACAGCATTAGAGCATGTTGGATACTCCGGCAGGTGGCCAAAATTGGCGAAGATCTCCTAATTCCGGAGGCCACAGAAAGCCACCCCAGAGACACCAATACAGTATTAACAGTCTTCGAGACTTTCGCATCAAATAATATGCGAAAAAGGACACTCCACAGCCTTGCCGAAGTCTACCAAGTAGCAACAATAAACCCATGGAGTGACACGGCTATTACCTTTAACGCCAGCGATGAACCTAAATTCCGAACAGCCCGAGCACCAGCCGCATTGCTCCTCAGTCCAATAGTGGACGACTTTTGTCTTACCAAGGTACTCATGGACGGCGGCAGCGGATTAAACCTCATTTATGAGGAAACCCTTCAAAAAATGGAAATAGATTGGAACCGCATTGAGCGGAGCAGCACAACCTTTAGAGGAATAATCCCCAGTCGGGAAGCGCGCTTCACAAGAAAAATCACACTAGATGTGGTGTTCGGCACACCGGATAATTACAGGTCCGAAGAGGTCACGTTCCATGTGGCTCCGTTCATCTGCGGTTATCACGCTCTGCTAGGGCGGGAAGCGTTTACAATCTTCCAAGCAATACCCCATTACGGGTACATGAAGCTCAAGATGCCCAGGCCTAACGGGATCATCACTCTCGCTAGTGATCCGGACATAGCACTCCACGCCGAAAACAAGACAGCCGCACTGGCCCTCGAGGCACTATCCGAAGCCCTAGCGGCTGAGGAACTGACTGCGCTGCGCTCCACGGTGAATAGGGACGATGTGGTACTCGACAAAAGATCCAAGTCCACCTCCTTTAAACCGGCCGACGAAATAGTCAAATTCCAGGTCCATCCAACGGACCCCAATAAAACAGCTTCCATCGGGGCACATTTAAACCCTGATGTAGATGCCGCACTGCGAGAGTTCCTATGAGAGAACTGGGACATTTTCGCTTGGCACCCTTCAGACATGCCAGGAATCCCACGCAGGCTGGCCGAGCACAGCTTAAATATCCTAAAAGGATTCAAACATGTCAAACAAGCTCTTCGGCGTTTTTCTGAACCTAAGAGACAGGCCATGGGAGAGGAGCTAGCAAAGCTATTGGAGGCCGGATTCATCAGAGATATAAAACATCCGGACTGGCTAGCAAACCTGGTGATGGTACCAAAGAAGGACAAATCCTGGCGCCTGTGCGTTGATTTTAAAGACCTTAACAAGGCTTGCCCAAAGGATCCCTTCCCCCTCCCCCGCATCGATCAGATTATCGACGCTACTGCAGGACACGATTCGTTGTGTTTCCTCGACGCATATTTCGGCTACCATCAAATCAAGATGGCAGAATCAGACCAAGCCGCAACGGCATTTATCACACCATACGGCCCATTCTGCTTCAACACAATGCCCTTCGGGCTCAAAAACACCGGCGCAACATATCAGCGCATGATTCAGACATGTATGGCAAACCAGATCGGCAAAACAGTGGAGGCATATGTAGATGATGTGGTCGTCAAAACAAGACATGTTGAATATCTAGTAGACGACTTGAGGCTCACATTTGATAACCTCCGAACATACGACATCAAGCTCAACCCGGAAAAATGCGTTTTCAGCGCTCCAGCCGGAAAGCTCTTGGGCTTCATTGTATCCGGTAGAGGAATCGAAGCAAATCCAGCCAAGATCTGAGCTCTGTCACAATTGGATATCCCAAAGGACCTCAAACAAATACAAAAGTTAACCGGATGCATGGCGGCTCTAAGCCGCTTTATCTCCCGCTTGGGAGAAAAGGCCCTACCCCTCTACCGCCTCCTTCAGCGCACCAAACACTTCGAATGGACGGATGCAGCCACGGCCGGACTCGACGAAATAAAAGCCATATTGGCAACAAACCCAGTCCTGGCCGCGCCAAACATTGGAGAACCAATGCTATTGTACATTGCAGCAACACATCAGGTTGTAAGCGCAGTGCTCGTCGTCGAACGAGAAACGGACGGACACAAATTCCCCCTTGAAAATCCGGTCTATTATGTGTCCACTGTCCTCACTCCGTGCAAATCACGGTACCCGCATTATCAAAAGATTGCATACGCGGTATTCATGGCATCCCGGAAGCTACGACACTACTTTCAAGAGTGTTCAATAACAGTAGCCTCGGAAGTACCACTTAACGATATTATAAACAACCGTGACGCAACGGGCCGAATTGCAAAATGGGCCATTGAGCTCCTCCCGTTCGACATAACTTACAAGCCACGGTGAGCCATCAAGTCGCAAGTTTTGACCAACTTCATCGCAGAATGGACGGAGGCCGAACTCCCTAAAGAGTACGGCACATATTCAAATTGGATCATGCATTTCGACGGCTCCAAGATGTTGGCCGGACTAGGGGCTGGCGTCATTTTGACGTCCCCCACAGGAGACACAGTTCAATATGTACTCCAGATTATGTACACAGACTCCAACAATGTAGCCGAATATGAGGCCCTTTTACATGGTCTCCGGATGGCAGTATCCATGGGCATTCAACGCCTAGAGGTGCGCGGGGACTCGAACCTCGCAATATCCCAAATAAATGGAGACTTCAATGCCAAGGATCCAAAAATGGCAGCTTACCGCAATGCCGTCCTAAAAATGTCAGCTCGGTTCGAAGGGCTTGAATTTCACCATATAGCCCGGGAAAATAATCAGGCGGCAGATGTCCTGGCACGCATCGGCGCAAAACGCGATGTAGTCCCCCCAACATCTTCTTGGAAAGGCTTTTCAAGCCATCCGTATTATGGGAAGGGGAGCCGAACAATAACAGCCTGGACCCAACTGCACTGCCCGGTACCGAACATTCTGACACAATCGGAGGCTCTGCCAATGAAATAACACCTTCAACCCACGTAATAATGGCCGTCATCGCCCCGTGGACAGAACCATTCCTCGCCTACATTACTAGGCAGGAACTCCCCGAGGACCAAAATGAGGCATGCTGCATAGTACGGCGATCCAAAGCCTACAAAGTCCACGAGGGAGAGCTTTATAAGAAAAGCACTACCGGAGTCCTTCAAAGGTGCATCTCCGAAGAGGAAGGGCAGAACCTCCTGGCTGAAATTCATGCCGGACTCGGCGGTCATCACGCTGCAGCTCGGTCCCTTGTAAGCAAGGCCTTTCGTACAGGCTTTTACTGGCCGACGGCCCGGGCAGACGCCCAGGACTTAGTCCAACGATGCGTCGGTTGCCAGCTCTTTGCAAACCAAAGCCATATGCCACCCACCACCCTCCGAACTATCCCCATCACTTGGCCCTTCGCGGTCTGGGGGCTTGACATGGTTGGACCCCTTAAAGGAGGAACCCACAAGCAAAAATACTTACTGGTCATGGTGGATAAATTCACCAAATGGATAGAAGCCAAGCCTGTTAAGACGGCCAAATCCGGACCGGTGATAGACTTTATATCCGGGGTTGTACACCGTTACGGCGTCCCGCACAGCATCATCACTGATAACGGCACGAACTTTACGGCCGACAAGGTAAAACTCTGGTGCAAAAACATGGGCATCAAGCTCGATTATGCTTCCATCTATCCCCCACAAACTAACGGCCAGGTCGAACGTGCAAATGGTCTTATCATGAGCGGCATCAAACCCAGATTAGTGCGGTCCCTCAAGGAATCTAACACGCACTAGGTAGAGGAGCTCGACTCCGTACTCTGGGGGCTGCGGACCATGCCGAATTGCACCACCGGATACACACCATTCTTTATGGTGTACGACGCAGAGGCAGTTTTGCCTTGCGACATAATTCATGACTCACCTCGAGTGCGCATGTACGAAGAAAAAGAAGCCAAGCTCGATCGGCAGGACAGTTTGGACGCATTGGAGGAGGAGCGTGACGTGGCAAAAGCCCGTTCCGCATTCTATCAATAGCAGGCTCGAAGATACCAAAGCAGAGAAGTACGGGCCAAAAATTACAACGTTGGCGAATTAGTTCTACGCCTGCCGGACAAGAAAAAGGACAAACTCAAGCCCAAGTGGGAAGGTCCCTTCATAATTGACCAAGTCCTGACTGGTGGAGCGTACCGCCTGCGAGATGCATCGGATAACCGACTCGAGCCGAACCCATGGAACGCAGCCCGTCTCCGAAGATTCTATGCCTAGCGCCGGACTCTGTGTTCGTCTCCTTCCTCTGTCCATTTTTTATATACTGTCTGTCTTACATTTCTCTCCTTCTCCCCTTCCTTTCTCTTATAGCCCTTAAAGGCTCATCACATGACGTGCTATTCGCACTCATTAAACCTGGGGGCTTCTTTTAACAGAAGCTTATTTATACGGGCTTCATGCCCAACACATGTGTTATGCTTCCGCATGTACCTTTTATTTCACCATTATATGCATCGATACGACTTAAGTTTTGGCCAAGCTGGGTTGCCTGGCTCCTGTGCTTACCCCTACGTTCCCGATTATTCGGCTAGGCGGTAAAGGGAGCACCTCTGCGATTGTTACTGCCGGATCAGCCGGATGTGTACCTCAGACTGGGTGAAGCCGAAAGCTAGCGTTCTGAAGGGAATATTCGGTCGGTGACCTAAAAGATGATCTTTTCACTTATTTATTTATGCGCCCCAGATGCTTTTTCCCGCGTCTTTTTTCGCAGAATGGGCATGCACTTTAGGGCATGCCTCCCAGGGAAAGGAACCCCTAACGGAACTATTCTCCCTGGAAGATGTTTCTTACTAACCATGTAATATAACATAACTAGTCGGGCACTTGTCTGTTCACGCACTAATGACCCCTACGCCTGGTCTCCATGCATTCCCCGGTTCTTATATAACCGCATGGGAATACAGACACACTCCGGACCGTCAGGTCCCGAGGCTGAAGCGAAAAGGTCGGCCATGACAAACGATCTACAATCCGGCTAGAAGGCATTATAAATGTCAATTAAATTACATAGTCATTCTGACTGATTGTATTCCTCTTCAATACCATCTAGCAGGCTGTCTAATTTACGGTCCTGCTGGGAATACTTTGCGGCCAATTCTACTTGGCCGTATACTAAGCTTACAGGGATCTCCTTCCCATCGGGCCACACAGGATCGACCTCGGCCATGTGGTTGGGGTCAGCCTTTGTGTACCGCGTCTTCACCATGGCCCATGCCTCCCTAGCGCCTTGACGACAGGCCGATATCTTCCACAATCGGAAGCGCCGCCGTGCTCCCTTTAGCTTCTCCGCAAGCTCTCCAAGACCTTCGGGCATGGAGATGGATGGCCACAAGGCCTGGGCGACGCCTTGCATCGCCTGCCGAACTCGCTCGAGCAGTTGCGAGAGCTCGGGAAGAAGGTCACCCGTAGAACCGGGCATCTCCTCTGCAGGACGACCTGTTAGCACACCTACAGACATTACTCTGTTAGTCGACTTCCCCGCCGAACTTTTTTTTCAAAGGTTCATTCAAGCACTTACTATATATGCCGCGCCGAAGCCGCTGATTCTCCTTAACGGAGTCTGACAGCTGGGCATGAACATCTTTCAGGTCTATCGGCGTTCTGGGAACGGGGGTCCCCAGACTTTCCTGCCTGCGGCCTACGGCGTGGCTCAAAAGGGGGCCCAGCACAGCCCATCTTCACCAACACAAACCCAAGACCCTCACGAGGGGCCAAGCCTCGCGAGGCGGACGACGTGAAGCTTCCTCAGGCACGGCCTCGTCAGGCTGGCTCACGAGGAGGCGGAGAGATCAAGGCGGGGTACCTCACGAGGTGCCCATGACGCAAGCCATGACGACTCAGGGCGCCAGGCGGGTGCCAGCCCACGCAGCGTCCTCCTTTCCTCTTTGGTGCAAAGGGGCAAGCGCAGCCGCGGAGTACCGAGGCATCAGGCAAAGGTTGCCGTTTCGGTGCAACGAGACCAAGACCAGGAGGACTACGAGATGGAGGTCACCGTGGAGCCCAAGATGGCGTCATCACCAGAGCTTTGCGCAGGCGAAGACTACTTTTGTCAGGATGGCTGATACTTGTTGTCCCCCTTCAAATTAGCCCGCCATTGTTGGCTCCCTTCCCGCTCAATATTTGGAAAGAGGACCAGGGCCTCTATAAATAGGACCAGCCACCCACACAGCAAAGGGGGTTCCGGTTCGGTCGAGAGAGAGAGAGAGAGAAAGGTGGCTGAACTCCTCCCAGCAGTTCATCGCCTCAGCCAAGAAAAGACCCTCGCAAGGCTGTTCTTCCTTGTATTGTTCATCATCACCAGCCCAAGAGGCAATCCACACACCACACACTGGAGTAGGGTATTACACCACAACGGTGGCCCGAACCAGTATAAACCCTGTGTCTCTTGTGTTGTTCTTTCCTTAGTTTTAGATCCTAGCACGGCGGAGGGGTGCAGGAAGGTAGGAGGCGAAATCTCTGCGCGCACCCCAGTGTTCGAACCTCAAGGGTCTGCCGGAACCCGAAATCCAACATTTGGCGCGCCAGGTAGGGGTGCGCCGGAATTCGTCTTCCACCGCCCCGTTCTCCTCCGACCGTCACGCCCATGTCTGACGCTCATCGGGCCCGTGCCGAGCGCCGGGCCACACTCGCTTCCCGCGTCGCCCAGACGGCCCCTGTCGGCGGGCATCCACGCCGTTCCCCGTCACCTGCCGTCAACGCCGCCACCGGACCGGCGGGGGACGAGCGGCAAGCATCGTCCCAGCATCCGTCTGTGCGGCAAGACGGCCGCACCGCAACTCCCTCGCTCGCCCCAGCTAGATCTTCGCCCCGCGCGCTCCGCGCGCCCATGGAGGCTCGGGCTGCACTCATCGAGGCAAACAAGCTCCTGCGCTACCGTCCTGTCGACGACGTCTACGAGAAATGTCTCGACTGCGTCACCGAGCTCGTCCGCGCTGCAGGGGGCTCTACCGTCCTGTCGACGACGGCTACGAGAAATGTCTCGACCGCGTCGCCGAGCTCGTTCCGCTACACCGCACCCCGCCCCGCGCGGGCGAGGAGGCTCCGGCGGCGCCCCGACCTCCTCCTCCTCAAGAAGACGCCATGGCTCCAAGGCACATGGCCCCTGGGCGGAACCCGCTCCGTCAGGTGCCAGCGCAGCAAGAACAGAGCTGCCAAGAAGTCCCTCGCCCGCCAGAAGCTGCCCGGGCGCTCCTTGCTCCAGCATGTCGCGACCATCCACCTGCTCCAGCGCGTGGGGACATGCAAGACCAGGCTCTCCGTCACCTAAGGCCTCCCGTGGCCACAGCAGGCTGCCGCGCCTACACCACCGAACTACGCAGCGTCGCGTGGCCCGGCAAGTTCAAACCAGACCTGCCTCCTCGCTACGACGGCACGGCCGACCCTGCGGAGTTCCTCCAGCTCTACGAGCTGGGCATCAAAGCTGCCAACGGAGACGAGAAGGTCATGGCGAACTGGTTTCCCATGGCGCTCAAGGACGGGGCCCGCACTTGGCTCCTGAACCTGGCTCCAGGCACAATCTCCTCCTGGGAAGAGATGCGCACCCGCTTCATCGCCAACTTCCAAGGTACTCGCGACCGGCCACCCGCCGTGAGCGACATGCGCCGCATCAAGCAACAACCCGGGGAGACCCTGCAGAAGTACATCCAGCGCTTCAACAACGCGCGCCTCAAGATCCCCAAGGTGACTGAGGAGGCCATCATCTCAGCCTTCTCCGACGGAGTACGCGACGTCAAGATGAAGGAGGAGCTAGCGATGCATGAAGACCTGTGCACTTCCTTGGAGCTATTCAACTTGGCAAACAAGTGCGCCAGGGCTGAGGAGGGGCGTCTCTTCCTCCTCGAGCTGCCTGCCGCAGACCCAAAAGAGAAGAAGATCAAGGCCAAGGATGTGAAGCGCAAGGGGGCTGCAGTGCTCGCGGCAGAACCAGACACCAAGCGGGGCAGAGATCAGCCCGAACCTCCCAAGGGCAGCCGGTACTGTGTGCACCACGACCTCCACACCCACAACACCAACGAATGCCAAGAACTCCGAGCCGTGCGTGAAGGAAGGATCGGCCGTCGCCCCGACCATGGTGACCGGGGCTACGGTCGAGGAGGAGGAAGAAACGCAGGACGCTGGGAAGACCGTGGGCCGCGCCAAGGGTGGCACGACCAACCTCGCGAGGATCGCTGGCAAGACCCGCCTCGCGAGAGAGGATGGAGGGATCAGCCTCGCGAGGGAGACTGGAGGGATCAACCTCGCGAGGTTCGCCCGCTAGGCAACGCAGGCCTCCCACCGCTGCCGCCGCAGCCAAGGAGAAACGAGGACCGCCATCAGGACGAGGAGGCTGGGGGCTTCCAGGAGCCACGTGCGATCGCCTGCATCCTGGGCGGAGCACAAGCCCCAGCCTCTCAGCACATCTTCAAGCAGTTCGCCCGCAAAGTGAATGCAGTACTCCCCAGACTCGAAGCCACACGCCCTCTCAGGTGGTCGGCGTGCGCCATCACGTTCAGCTTAGCAGATCAGCTCAAGTGTGCGACAACAGCTGGAGCCCTCCCGATGCTTTGTTCCCCAATCATCAGCAACGTGGTGGTCACCAAGACCCTCATCGATGGCGGGGCAAGGCTCAACATCCTGTCCGTGGAGACGTTCAACAACCTCCAAGTGCCCTACAGCCAGCTTCAGCTAACCAAGCCCTTCTCCGGTATCACCGACGGCTCCACGGTCCCGATTGGGCAGATCCGCCTCGCTGTCACCTTCGGGGCACGCGACAACTACCGCACTGAGCTCATTGACTTCGACGTCGCTCACATTCGCCTGCCGTACAACGCACCCAGCGCTGGCCAAGTTCATGGCCATAACTCACCACGGCTACAACGTCCTCAAGATGCCAGTAAGCGGCAGAGTCATCACGGTGCCCTGTGAAGAGAAGGACGCGGTGTGTTCCCTGGAACGAGCCTTTCAGGCCGCATCACTGGAAGACCCAGATCGCGGAAGCAGGGGGCTTCCCGAGGCCACCCCCAAGAAGAAGACATCGTCCGGCTCGACCACGCAGGAGGCAGGCCCCTCTCGGCCCGCGCCTGCCCAGGGGGAGCCTCCCTCCATCGCATAGGAAAGCGCGCCTAGCGCCCTCCTCAGGCAGGGCTCGGGGGCTCTCCCCTGGAGGGCCACCGACCTAGCCAGGGTCACGAGGGAGGCGCTTGGGCACCACATGGAGGCATGTTTTGAAGCACGTTTCCCTCAAGAAGGAGCAAGGCAAGGAGATCCAGACCCACAAGAGTTTGTCAGCAAGGCCATTCAAGAGCTACAGGAGTCAAGAGTCATGAGAGGCGCCCGCCGCCTACCAGCAGTGGCCCCCCATCCAGGCGAGGATGGTGGGCTGCGCGTCTGCATCGACATACCAGAGCTCAACCGAGTCGTCTCTTTGGAGTGCCTCTGGCCCTCGCGAGTGGGGCGCTGCGGAGGTCCACCCCACAGCTACGTTCGCATGCCTTACGGCTTGCCGAACGCGGCTGACGCGTACCAGCGCCTCATGAGGGGCATCACGGAGGCATGAGAGGCCAGGCGTTCCGCAGCCGTGGCAGAGATGGAGATGGCCCGCGAGGAGCCGTCAGCGCCTCCGGAGCCTCCCGAGGCCCCTGGGCCTGGGGGCTCGTGAGGATCGGCTCCCGCAGCCCCCCCGAGCCTGCTACACCAACACCCATTCGTCCTCAACATCATCAGGTGACATCTTTCAAGTTTTACTTCCAGCTGGGAGCGCCCCTAGGGCTGCATTATTCCCAGGCCGCGTGGGTCTGTCCCCATGGTGTGTATCCCTTTATTCCATGTTGTTAGCTTACCTTGTTGGGGGCGCCCCTCAGGCTGCATCACCCCCAAGTCGCTCGGGCCTGACCCAGTGATCTCCGCATTCCTGACATCTATTTGAACGAATCCACTCCTTCGCGGCTAACGTGTTTTACCTAGTTGCCTACTCAGCTGACGCCAACTAACGGAACTGCTCCCGAACGGCACGACGCTTGCGCAGGGGTCCATCCCTGCAACGCCGACAAACCTGGATGGCTGAGCTCTGGCCGCGGCAGCCCCGCACAGCGTCACCTCGTCAAGCTTTCAGTGCCTCACTACCCCTCAGAGGCAACCAACGGCTGACCGTCAATTGTATAGCAACCCCTTGCTTTTTTCTATGATGGACCTGCAGGACCTCCTGAAGGAGCTGCGTCAGGCGAGGCTCTCGCTGTGCCTCCTTCGCTCTCGTCCGCGTGAACCGCTTGCACGTTAAAGGGGGGGTGCCTGAGCATCGCGACTCAGGGCTCCTACTGGCTCTCCAGCCCTCACCCTCTGGCCTTGACCACGGCATCGCGACCTGGCATACCAGCGATGGCTGAGATTCGCTCGAGGGCCGGGACCCAAGGACGTAGAGCAGAAAGGGGAGCTAAGGCGAGAGGGAGGGGACACACGAGGACCTCGCCAAGCAACCCCGCTCCTGCCGACACACGGACCCGGCCACACACCAGAAAGCGGCCCCTGATCCTCGAGATAAGTTATCGCCCGGAAGCGCCAGCTACCGTGGCACCATCCCCGCACCTAATGCTATCCCTTGTTAGCGACGCCGCTCCCCTTTCTCACCAAACGACGGCTGCTTGGGCGCCAAAGGGGACCTCCTGAGCATCACGACTCAGGGGCTCTTACCGGACTCTGGGTCGCTCACCTCCTGGCCTTGACCACGGCTGAAGCGACCTGGCATACCAGCGACGGCTGAAGCCGCCTTGGGACTGGGACCTGTCGGCGCAGAGCACCAAGCCCTCGTGAGGTTCGAAAGGGAGGACTGAGCTAAGATGGAATGAGCAACTCGCACAATTCTGCGACAAGTGTTATATATACAAGACAGGATCACAGGCACCTTACAAGCCCCTACGGGACGCGTTTTTGATCCCTCGCAGGGAACAGATCCTAAAGGGACACAAACTACGCGCGTCCCTGTAAAAGACGCCATCATCAACAGTGGGCCATCAAGCACCGACACCAACCCCATCCAGATCAGAGTTGGCGGCGGCCTGACGAGCCCGCCCTGCTCCAGGAGCGGCGCCGGCTCAGGGGCTCGTAGCTGTCGTCGCTCGTCTCCGGAGTCGCGAAGAGCTCGCCGGAGTCGCTGGAACCTCCGACGCCTCCACCACCTGAGGATCCTCCAAGGGAGTGGGTGGCGTGCCTAGTCCTCGTCACAGCAGGGCCCTGGCCACCTTCCCCGGGGCAGCACTCCAGCCGGCGCCCGCTCGCATCGAAGACCTTGAAGAGCATCACCGAAGCACTATCGTAGTCCAAGTGGATCGCGAAGACTCCCCTTGTCCTGCAAACCCGGGCGATCTCCCTCCAGCCGCGGGTCATGTAGACCTCGCCTGGGGCAACAACTGCGACCTCTGCCTCAGTCGCGAGGGTGCTGCAGCCGGCATGCTGCAGCCAGAGCTCCAGGGGCTCCCCTTGCGGGATGATGGAGGCGAAGAAGGGAGGCAGGCGAATCCAAGACTGAAGAGGAATGGCGACGTGGAGCACGAACTCTTGGGAGGAGCCCTCAGTGTGGACCCCAGGGGGGATGACCCACACCTTCGTGACCTGACGGTGCCGACGGAGGCGCCGCCCGTGGCGGTCGGCATCAGCTCCTTCGGGGCCCTCGACGTGGGCGTACAATGGAAGCGGGAACCCCGGCGGCGCCCGCTCGCCCCAAGGCCTCGGCACCACCTGAAGGGCCCCTTCGTCCGGGCCACGGGGGATGAGCCGTTTCTTCGGCGGGAGAGGGTCTGGCCCCTCTCGGGGAGCCTTTCCCTTTTCTGCCGCCGAGAACCGGCGGATCGGAGCCATCGCGGCAAGACGGAGCAAGGATCGGGAAGAAGGAGAAGCGAGGAGGAGTGGACTGGAAGGGCGCGCGCCGTCCCGTACTTATGGCCGGCGAAGGCCAACCGCCGGCCTCCATGATCGCAGGTAATCATGACCCGTTTTTGCATGCAGGGACTTGTTCCATCCGTGCAGTTGCCGAGGCGTCGTGGGAAAGTGGAGACGCCCACGTCCAATCAATCGCCACGCGGCACCCAAGGCCGCAGGCTGTTAGGGCCTGCGGCGCTTTGCTCTTGCCCTTCCGCCTCCCTGCACGGCCAAGGCCAGGCACGCCTTGGGCCCGGGGGCTACTGTCGGCGTTCTGGGAACGGGGGTCCCTAGACTTGCCTGCCCGCGGCCTGCGGCGTGGCTCAAAAGGGGGCCCAGCACGACCCATCTTCACCAACACAAACCCAAGACCCTCGCGAGGGGCCAAGCCTCGCGAGGAGGACGACGCGAAACTTCCTCAGGCACGGCCTCATCAGGCTGGCTCACGAGGAGGCGGAGAGATCAAGGCGGGGTACCTCACGAGGTGCCCATGACGCAAGCCATGACGACTCAGGGCGCCAGACGGGTGCCAGCCCGCGCAGCGTTCTCCTTTCCTCTTTGGTGCAAAGGGGGCAAGCGCAGCCGTGGAGTACCGAGGCATCAGGCAAAGGTTGCCGTTTTGGTGCAACGAGACCAAGACCAGGAGGACTACGAGACGGAGGTCACCATGGATCCCAAGACGGCGTCATCACCAGAGCTTTGCGCAGGCGAAGACTACTTTTGTCAGGATGGCTGATACTTGTTGTCCCCCTTCAAATTAGCCCGCCATTGTTGGCTCCCTTCCCGCTCAATATTTGGGAAGAGGACCAGGGCCTCTATAAATAGGACCAGCCACCCACACAGCAAAGGGGGTTCCTGTTCGGTCGAGAGAGAGAGAGAGAGAGAAAGGTGGCTGAACTCCTCCCAGCAGTTCATCGCCTCAGCCAAGAACAGACCCTCGCGAGGCTGTTCTTCCTTGTATTGTTCATCATCACCAGCCCAAGAGGCAATCCACACACCACACACCGGAGTAGGGTATTACACCACAACGGTGGCCCGAACCAGTATAAACCCTGTGTCTCTTGTGTTGTTCTTTCCTTAGTTTTAGATCCTAGCACGACGAAGGGTTGCAGGAAGGTAGGAGGCGAAATCTCCGCGCGCACCCCAGTGTTCGAACCTCAAGGGTCTGCCGGAACCCGAAATCCGACAAGGTCGACGCCCAGCTTGGTGTTGGCATCTTGGAGATCGTTTTTCTCCCGCCTCACCTTTGTCAGCACCTTCTCACCAGCCTTCAGCTGGCATAGGAGGTGTTGCCTTTCCGGATTCAATCCGGCGCCATCTGCAATTTCATTTGTCAGATTCGCATCCATGCCGTGCTTCGCAAAATACTTATCTTTCGAAGTGTATATTACCAGAGGGGGTCTCCTTGGGCTCCCCTGCCGCGGCTAGTGCGGCCTCAAGTTGGGCTTTGCACTCTTCCAGCTCCTGGGACAGTAGGGAATTCTTTTCTTTAAGAACCTGCATAACAAATGATCCTTAAATCAGTTATTCTAACTGTTTCAAGTCTCGGGGGCTACTGGTATATATATATATATAATTACCAAAATTTTCTTACCCGTATGTCTTTTACATATTGCTCCGTGGCTCTGGCTAGACCATTTTGAGCAGCACGGAGGTACGCATCTCCCGAATTGAAGGCATCTAATGCCTCTTGGGAGAAACAAGCGTCGCAAAGAATTGTCCGGCGACGCCTGTGGTTCATGGCACTCTCCACCTCAGAATGGGTGGCAGACAACCTGTCCACATCCTCCGTCGGAGGAGCGTCCGGTACGCGCCTTGTGTTCGCCTCCGCCTCCGGACCAGGCTTTGGAGCCTGGCTGGTGGAAGCACGATTGGCAGCCTCTCCGAATATAGTCCGACGAGGTCTCTTTGTCCTGAAGAGAGCACGAGTGTTAACATGCCTCGAAGGTATAACACCTGGGATAAGGGGGCGCGCCATACCTTTGCGCTGACGTCTCGGTCCGGACTGCACCTCTTTTCTGCCCATGGGGCCCTGTGGCCCCTCGTTGGCTTGTGGCCGCAGGTTCAGCCTCCCGTCTCAAAAACCTCCCCTGCAAAGCTCGGTTGTAATCAGGAAACTGAAAACACGAGAGGGCGGACCCCTATTCGGGGTACTGGGAAATCGATCTCAGTTACCTGGGAGGCCGGGATTATTCCTGGGTAATCGGCCGTAATGGACACCAAGGTGTTGTCCTTGCTCAATTGATGGAACACTCCATCAATCAGCTCCACAGATAAGTCCGGATCCTCTAGAGAGGCCGGGTCAAGGGACCGTCCTGGGTCCTCGGGTTGTGGAGGAGGGCTGTTTATTTCTTTAACAGCCTGGCGTAGTTCCTGCGTTGAAGTCGTTGGAGTGAATATTTAACAATGGGAATATAAAACGGATGGGCAAGTAGATGTGACCACTTACCCAGCTTGGGGGATTGTACATAGAGAATCCACCCTGTGGGTCGACGCGGAGAAATTCCTCCTCTTCTCCCTTGTACAAAGCGGACAAGGTCTTTGTTAGAGCCACAACCGAATCCGGTCCCTTACGGCCGTAGCAGGTGGCATCGTCCTCCCTGTTGAAATCCCACATGGGGTGGCCTCTGTACTGTAGCGGCTGCACCCCTTGCATGATGCATGCGGCCATGACCCCGATCATGGTTAGTCCGAAATGAGCTAACAATCTTATCTGGCTCATCAGGTAACAGACGTCCTTGTCACTTTCCCTCTGAGGGCTCCGTGGACGCCAACTTAGGCGCTTCTTTAGTGGAGAACTGTCGAACTCAGGGAGGCCGATCCGGACAGGATCCGGCAGCGGGACGTCCTCTATGTAAAACCATTCCAAAGGCCAGTCCCCGGACGCCTTCTTTGGGGTTCCAGATAGATATCCAGTCCCGGCGATGCGCCACACTTCGGCTCCACCCACTTGATATATTGACCCCTTCTGAGAATGGGGCACAAGGCAGAATAGCTCTTTTCACAGCCCGAAATGAGCCTCAACACCCAAAAATAGCTCGCAGAGGGCTACGAAGCCCGCGATATGCAATACGGAGGCAGGCGTAAGATTGTGTAGCTGGAGGCCATAGAACTCCAGGAGCCCCCGGAGAAATGGATGGATTGGAAATCCGAGCCCTCTTATTAAATAAGGGACAAGGCATACCCGCTCTCCTTTGGAGGGATTAGGGGCACTCTCCGCTTGCTCTCCGCCATTATAGATGGCAAGGCCGGCTCAAACTGGGACCATATAGGCCGGGGGGAGAAATCCCTTGGTCTGGAGCGTCACTAGTTCGCTATGCGGGATGGAGCATCTCTCCCAATATCCAGGCTGAGGGCTGGAAGGGCGAAAGGAGGAGTTGCGACGGCTGGCCATGGTGGAATGGACCTTTGTCGGATGCGCTCTGATGAACACTAGCGAAGGGGAGAAGGTGTGGTTTGGATCTAAATCCTCGTCCCCTTTAAATGGGCAGCTCATTTACGCGGCTAGGGGTGTGGATGTAAAAACACTCAGACTTTTCATATTCGTTTGACACGTGGGAGACAGCCATTATTGGTTGTAGAAGCCAAGGAGCACAACATTTACAAGAAACCAGGCTTTATTCAACAGGTACACGGAATTTGGAGGAGAACCCGCCTTGCAATGCCGAAGACAATCTGCGCGCCGGACTCATCGTCATTGAAGCCTGGTACGGGGGCTACTGAGGGAGTCCTAGATTAGGGGGTGTCCGGATGGCCGGACTATATCTTCAGCCGGACTCCTGGACTATGAAGATACAAGATTGAAGACTTCACCCCGTGTCCGGAAGGGACTTTCCTTGGCGTGGAAGGCAAGCTTGGCGATACGGATATGTAGATCTCCTACCATTGTAACCGACTTTGTGTAACCCTAACCCTCTCCGGTGTCTATATAAACCGGAGGGTTTTAGTCCGTAGGACAACATATAGAACAACAATCATACCATAGGCTAGCTTCTAGGGTTTAGCCTCTCCGATCTCGTGGTAGATCTACTCTTGTACTTCCCATATCATCAATATTAATCAAGCAGGACGTAGGGTTTTACCTCCATCAAGAGGGCCCGAACCTGGGTAAAACTTCATGTCCCTTGCCTCCTGTTACTATCCGGCCTAGACGCACAGTTCGGGACCCCCTACCCGAGATCCGCCGGTTTTGACACCGACACCGTGCATTGCCCTTTATCACCTCGAGAGTTGGTGCAAACTTCGCCGGTGCATCCAAACCCCGTGATATGATACGCACTGTCACGCATAAGCCTCCTTATATCTTCCTCAAAATAGCCACCATACCTACCTATTATGGCATTTCCATAGCCATTCCGAGATATATTGCCATGCAACTAACATCATCATCATATACATGACTTGAGCATTCATTGTCATATTGCTTTGCATGATCGTAAGATAGCTAGCATGATGTTTTCATGGCTTGTCCGTTTTTTGATGTCATTACTATGCTAGATCATTGCACATCCCGGTACACCGCCGGAGGCATTCATATAGAGTCATATCTTTGTTCTAGTATCGAGTTGCAATATCGAGTTGTAAGTAAATAAAAGTGTGATGATCATAATTATTAGAGCATTGCCCGCCAAAAAAAGAGAGGCCAAAGAAGCCTAAATAAAAAAAGGGGGCCAAAGAAGCCCGCAAAAAAAGAGAAAAAGGGGGCAATGTTACTATCCTTTTACCACACTTGTGCTTCAAAGTAGCACCATGTTCTTCATGTAGAGAGTCTCTTGAGTTATCACTTTCATATACTAGTGGGAATTTTCATTATAGAACTTGGCTTGTATATTCCGATGATGGGCTTCCTCAAATGCCCGAGGTCTTCATGAGCAAGCAAGTTGGATGCACACCCACTTAGTTTCAGTTTGAGCTTTCATACACTTATAGCTGTAGTGCATCCGTTGCATGGCAATTCCTACTCCTCACATTGACATCAATTGATGGGCATCTCCATAGCCCGTTGATTAGTCGTGTCGATGTGAGACTTTCTCCCTTTTTGTCTTCTCCACACAACCTCCACCATCATATTCTATTCCACCTATAGTGCTATGTCCATGGCTCACGTTCATGTATTGCGTGAGAGTTTAAAAAGCTGAAGCGCGTTAAAAATTATGAACCAATTGCTCGGCTTGTCATCGGGGTTGTGCATGATGTGAATATTTTGTGTGGTGAAGATGGAGCATAGCCAGACTATATGATTTTGTAGGGATAACTTTCTTTGGCCATGTTATTTTCAAAGACATGATTGCTTTATTAGTAGGCTTGAAGTATTATTGTTTTTATGTCAAATGATAGACTATTGCTTTGAATCACTCATATCTTAATATTCATGCCATGATTAGATATGTGATCAAGATTATGCTGGGTAGCATTCCACATCAAAAATTATCATTTTTATCATTTACCTACTCGAGGACGAGCAGGAATTAAGCTTGGGGATGATGATACGTCTCCGTCGTATCTATAATTTTTGATTGTTCCATGCCAATATTCTACAACTTTCATATACTTTTGGCAACTTTTTATACTATTTTTGGGAATAACATATTGATCTAGTGCCCAGCGCCAGTTCTTGTTTGTTGCATGTTTTTTGTTTCGCAGAATATCCATATCAAACGGAGTCCACACGGGATAAAAACTGATGGAGATTTTTTTTGGAATATATATGATTTTCGGGAAGAAAAATCCACGCGAGACGGTGCCCGAGGGAGGCACGAGGCAGGGGGGGCCCCCCCCCCCCCCGGCGCGCCCCTGACCCTCGTGGCCACCATGTAAGGCAGTTGATGCCCTTCTTTCGCCGCAAGAATGCTAATATCCGGATAGAGATCATGTTAAAATTTCAGCCCAATCGGAGTTACGGATCTCCGGGATTATAAGAAACAGTGAAAGGGTAGAATCTGAGAACGTAGAAACAGAGATAGACAGAGAGACAGATCCAATCTCGGAGGGGCTCTCGCTGCTCCCACGCCATGGAGACCAAGGACCAGAGGGGAAACCTTTCTCCCATCTAGGGAGGAGGTCAAGGAAGAGGAAGAAGGAGGGGGGCTCTCCCCCCTCGCTTCCGGTGGCACCGGAGTGCCACCGGGGGCCATCATCATCACCGCCATCTTCACCAACAACTTCACCACCATCATCACCAACTCTTCCCCCTCTATGCAGTGGTGTAACCTCTCTCTTACCCTCTGTAATATCTACTTAAACATGGTGCTCAACGCTATATATTATTTCCCAATGATGTATGGCTATCCTATGATGTTTGAGTAGATCCGTTTTGTCCTATGGGTTATTTGATGATCATGATTGGTTTGAGTTGCATGTTTTATTATTGGTGCCGTCCTATGGTGCTCTCCGTGTCGCGCAAGCGTGAGGGATTCCTGCTGTAAGGTTTGCAATATGTTCATGATTTGCTTATGGTGGGTGGCGTGAGTGACAGAAGCACATACCCGAGTAAGTAGGTTGTTTGCGTATGGGATAAAGAGGACTTGATACTTTAATGCTATGGTCGGGTTTTACCTTAATGATCTTCAGTAGTTGCGGATGCTTGCTAGAGTTCCAATCATAAGTGCATATGATCCAAGTAGAGAAAGTATGTTAGCTTATGCCTCTCCCTCAAATAAAATTGCAATAATGATTACCGGTCTAGTTATCGATTGCCTAGGGACAAATAACTTTCTCGTAACAAAAAGCTCTTTACTAAAACTAACTTAGTTGTGTCTTTACCTAAACAGCCCCTACTTTTTATTTACATAATATTTATTATCTTGCAAACCTATCCAAAAACACCTACAAAGTACTTCTAGTTTCATACTTGTTCTAGGTATAGCGAACGTCAAGCGTGCGTAGAGTTGTATCGGTGGTCGATAGAACTTGAGGGAATATTTGTTCTACCTTTAGCTCCTTGTTGGGTTCGACACTCTTACTTATCGAAAACTGTTGCGATCCCCTATACTTGTGGGTTATCAATAAGTTCCTCCCTCATAATAATTTTGAGTGGCATCATGAATGAATTCAACAATATAACCATCACATAAAGCATTCTTTTCATGATACACAAGCATAGAAATTTTGTTACTCTCCACATAAGCAAATTTATTCTCATCAATAGTAGTGGGAGAAAACTCAACAAATTAACTATCATGTGATTGAAAATTAAAATCATGATGACAGGTTTCATGATTATCATTATTCTTTATAGCAGACATGTCATCACCATAATCATCATAAAAATCATCATAAATAGCAACTTTGTTGTCATAGTCAATTGCAACCTCTTCCAAAATAGTGGATTCATCACTAAATAAAGTCATGACCTCTCCAAATCCACTTTCATCATTATAATCACCATAAATAGGAGGCATGCAATCATTACAACAAATTTGCACATCAAATCTTGGGGGACTAAAAATATCATATTCATCAAACATAGCATCCCCAAGCTTACGGCTTTGCATATCATTAGCATCATGGATATTCAAAGAATTCATACTAGCAACATTGCAATCATGCTCATAATTGATGGATTCTATGCCAAACATTTTATAGCATTCTTCTTCTAACAATTAAGAACAATTTTCATTTCCATCATTTTCAGGAAAGACATTATAAAGATGAATAATATGATGCAACCTCAATTCCATTTTTTTGTAATTTTCTTTTACAAACCAAAGTAGTGACAAAACAAGAAACTAAAAGATTCACTTGCAAGATCTAAATATATACCTTCAAGCACTCATCTCCCCGGCAACGGCGCCAGGAAAGAGCTTGATGTCTACTACGCAACTTTATTCTTGTAGACACGTGTCGGGCCTCCAAGCACAGAGTTTTGTAGGACAGTAGCAATTTTCCCTCCAGTGGATGACCTAAGGTTTATCAATCCATGGGAGGTGTAGGATGAAGATGGTCTCTCTCAAACGACCCTGCAACAAAATACAAGAAATATCTTGTGTCCCCAACACACCCAATACAATGGCAAATTATATAGGTGCACTAGTTCGGCGAAGAGATGGTGATAAAAGTGTAATATGGATGGTCGAAATATATTTTTATAATCTGAATAAATAAAAACAGCAAGGTAGCAAATAGTAAATAGGCACAAAAATGGTATTGCAATGCTTGAAAATGAGGCCTAGGGTCTGTACTTTCGCTAGTGCAATCTCCCAACAGTGCTAATATAATTGGATCATATAACCGCCCCTCAACGTGCAACGAAGAATCACTCCAAAGTTCCTATCTAGCGGAGAACATAAGACGAAATTGTTTGTAGGGTATGAAACCACCTCAGAGCTATTCTTTCCAATCAGTCTATCCTAGAGTTCGTACTAAAATAACACGAATCTATTCTTTCCGATGGATCTAACCAAGAGTTCATACTAAAATAACACCAAAGCAAATTTAGATTCATAATATTCAATCCAACAAAAAGAACTTAAAAGAATGCCCCAAGATTTCTACCGGAGAAACAAAGACAAGAACGTGCATCAACCCCTATGGATAGGTTACCCCAATGTCACCTCGAGAATCCGCGAGTTGAGTGCCAAAACATATATCAAGTGAATCTATATGATACCCCATTGTCACCATGAGTATTCATATGCAAGACATATATCAAGTGTTCTCAAATCCAAAAAAGTATTCAATCCGATAACAACGAAATCTCAAAGGGAAAAACTCAATTCATCACAACAAGATAGAGAGGGGAAAACACCATATGATACGACTATATTAACAAAGCCCACGATACATCAAGATCGTGCAATCTCAAGAACACGAGAGAGAGAGAGAGATTTAAAACATAGCTACTGGTACAAACCCTCAGCCACGAGGGTGGACTACTTCTCTCCTCTTTGTGGTGGCCGCCGGGATGATGAAGGTGGCCACCGGAGATGATTCCCCCCTTCGGCAGGGTGTCGAAAATGATCTAGATTGGTTTTCGATGGCTACAGAGGCCTGCGGCGGCGGAACTTCTGATCTAGGTTAACACCAAGGGTTTTTGGAATATTTGTGAATTTATAGGGTAAATAGGGGGTGCAGGAGGACACCGAGGTGGGCACAACCCACTTGGGCACGCCTGGGCCCCTAGGCGCGCCCTGGTGGGTTGTGCCCCCCTCGGGGCACCCCCCAGGTGCTGTTCTGGCTCATTGGTGGTCTTCTGGTCCATAAAAAATCCACAAAAAGTTTCACGGTTTTTGGGCTTCGTTTGATATTGATTTCCTGCGATTTAAAAAACAAGCAAAAAACAACAACTGGCACTGGGCACTGGGTCAATAGGTTAGTCCCCAAAAATGATATAAAGTTGCTATACAATGATTGTAAAACATCCAAGAATGATAAAATAACAACATGAATACTTCAGAAATTATAGATATGTTGGAGACGTATCAGCATACCCAAGCTTAATTCCTACTCGTCCTCGAGTGGGTAAATGATAAAAGAAATAATTTATGAAGTGTGAATGCTAGCAAAGTGCATAAGTTTGATCAATGATAATTTCAATCACTTTTCCTAGTATCATAACAACAATTCTTTCTTATAAAACTTCTCATGTTAAAGTAGCAACCAATTCACATGTTAAGGTTCAAACAATGAATTCTCTTGAAACTCAACAACCTATATTCTTAGTCACCAAGCAATTGTAATTCAACTTATTCAACAGAGTTTAAGTAAGAGCTCCACATACTCAACCATCATATTGTCTTCTATGATTGCTAACACTCACCGCATACACATGAGCAAAACGTTTCAACCGGACACATAGAAAGATAGGGGCCTATAATTCCACCTCCCAACGTATTCACCTCAAGGGTGATGCCACGAATCTATTCTTTCCGATGGATCTAACCAAGAGTTCGTACTAAAATAACACCAAAGCAAATTCAGATTCATAATATTCAATCCAACACAAAGAACTTCAAAGAGTGCCCCAAGATTCCTACCGAAGAAACAAAGACAAGAATGTGCATAAACCCCTATGGATAGATTACCCCAATGTCACCTCAGGAATCCACGATTTGAGTGCCAAAACATACATCAAGTGAATCTATATGATACCCCATTGTCACCATGAGTATTCATATGCAAGACATATATCAAGTGTTCTCAAATCCAAAAAAGTATTCAATCCGATAACAACGAAATCTCAAAGGGAAAAACTCAATTCATCACAACAAGACAGAGAGGGGAAAACACCATATGATCCGAATATATCAACAAAGCCCGCGATACATCAAGATCGTGCAATCTCAAGAATATGAGAGAGAGAGAGATTAAACACATAGCTACTGGTACAAACCCTCAACCCCGAGGGTGGACTACTCCCTCCTCATCATGGTGGCCATCGGGATGATGAAGGTGTCCACCGGAGATGATTCCCCCCTCCAGCAGGGTGCCAGAAAGGGTCTTAATTGTTTTTTTGGTGGCTACAGAGGCCTGCGGCGGCAGAACCTCTGATCTTGGTTAACCCCAAGGGTTTTTGGAATATTTGTGAATTTATAGGGTAAAGAGGGGGTGCAGGAGGCCACCGAGGTGGGCACAACCCACCTGGGCGTGCCTCCAGGTACTGTTCTGGCCCATTGGTGGTCTTCTGGTCCATAAAAAATCCACAAAAAGTTTCACGGTGTTTGGACTTCATTTGATATTGACTTCCTGCGATTTTAAAAAACAAGCAAACAACAACAACTAGCACTGGGCACTGGGTCAATAGGTTAGTCCCAAAAAATGATATAAAGTTGCTATAAAATGATTGTAAAACATCGAAGAATGATAAAATAACAACATGAATACTTCATAAATTATAGATACGGTGGAGACGTATCAGGCATCACGCCCGAGACAAGAAGACCGACTCCTGCCTGCATCTACTACTATTACTCCATGTTGGGAATCATTGCATGGAAAACAAAAAATTTCTACGCACACGCAATGATCTATCCATGGAGATACATAACAACGAGGGGGAGAGTGTGTCTACGTACCCTCGTAGACCGTAAGCGGAAGCGCTTAACAACGCAGTTGATGTAGTCGAACTTCTTCTAGCTCCGACCGATCAAGTACCGAACGTACGGCACCTCCGAGTTCTGCACAAGTTCAGCTCGGTGATGTCCCTCACTTTCTTGATCCAGCAAGACGTCGAGGTAGTAGATGAGTTCCATCAGCGCGACATCATGGTGAAGGTGATGATGAAGTGATCTCCGCAGGGCTTCGCCTAAGCACTATGAAAATATGACCGGGGGTGTAAACGGTGGAGGCGGGCGCCTCACACGAGTAGGCAATTGTCTGTGTGTGCTAGGGGCACCCCAACATATATATAGGTGGGAGGGGGAGGGGAGATGCCAGGAGGCGCCCCAAGTAGGATCAAATCCTACCTGAGTTCCCCCTTGGCCGCCCCCTTCCATATTAGCCAGAGAGGGAAGGAGAGAGTAGGGGAGAAAGGGAAGGGGGAAAATCCCCCCTTTCCTTTCTCTTCCCTTCTTTCCTTCTCCCCCTGGATCGACCCATATGGGGGGGGGGGGGTACACCAGCCCCTGGTGGCTAGTGTGTTTCCCCTCTTGGCCCATGAGGGAGTCCTGGATTAGGGGGTATCCGGACAGCCGGATTATATCCTTTGGCCGGACTCTTGGACTATGAAGATACAAGATTGAAGACTTCGTCCCGTGTCCGGATGGGACTCTCCTTGGCGTGGAAGGCAAGCTTGGCAATATGGATATGTAGATCTCCTTCCTTGTAACCGACTCTGTGTAACCCTAGCCCCCTCCGGTGTCTATATAAACCGCACGGTTTAGTCCGTAGGACCAAGAAGAACAATCATACCATAGGCTAGCTTCTAGGGTTTAGCCTCTTAGATCTCGTGGTAGATAAACTCTTGTAATACTCATATCATCAAGATCAATCAAGCAGGAGTAGGGTTTTACCTCCATCGAGAGGGCCCGGACCTGGGTAAAAACATCGTGTCCCCTGTCTGCTGTTACCATTCGCTTAGACACACAGTTCGGGACCCCCTACCCGAGATCCGCCGGTTTTGACACCGACATTGGTGCTTTCATTGAGAGTTCCTCTGTGTCATCATCGTTAGGCTTGATGGCTCGTTCGATCATCGATAGCGATGCAGTCCAGGGTGAGACTTTTCTCCCTGGACAAATCTTTGTATTCGGAGGCTTCGTACTGCGGGCCAAATCGCTTGGCCATCTGGAGCAGATCGAGAGTTATGCCCCCGGCCACCAGGTCAGGTTTGGAAGCTTAAACTACACGGCCGACATCCGCGGAGACTTGATCTTCGACGGATTCGACCCCTTGCCGAGTGCGCCACACGGTCACGATGAGCATGATTTAGCTCTACCATCGGACAGTGTTCAGGAGACCGCACCGGCAACCGCTCCGACCCTCAATTCGGAAGCAATTGCGCCATCCGTGGATGGGTGGATAGACCCCGCCACGGAGGCCGCATTCTTAGCAGCGATCGCGCCGAGTATCGACCTTACCCTTCACGAGAGCCATGACGCCAAACTGGCGGATTCTTCCCTGGCCACGGACTCCGAACTGCCTGCGCCCGTGCCTATCGAATCCGACCGGGCGCCGATCATGGAGTTCACCTCCGCGGATATCTTTCAGCACTTGCCCTTCGGCGACATACTGAACTCATTAAGGTCTCTCTCCTTGTCAGAAGAGTCCTGGCCGAACTATGTCCGGCAGGATTGGGATGCGGATGACGAAGAAATTCGCCGCCCACCCACCACCCACTTAGTAGCCACTATCGACGATTTGACCGACATGCTCGACTTCGACTCCGAAGACATCGACGGTATGGACGACGATGCAAGAGATGAACAAGAACCACTACCCACAGGGCACTGGACAGCCACCTCAGCATATGATATATATATATATGGTGGACACACCCAAAGAAGGTAATGGCGACGGGACAACGGAGGATGACCCCTCCAAGAAGCAACCCAAGCGCCGACGTCAGCGGCGCCGCTCTAAGTCTCGCCAAGGCAAAAGCGGTGGTACCAACACAGGAGATAATAGCACTCCGGACAGTGCCGAAGATGACGACAATCCCCTCCAACAAGATTTAGAGCAGGAGGATGGAGAAGCCAGCCCTCCCGAGAGAGCGGCAGATGGAGAGGCAAAGGATGATAATTACATGCCTCC
The DNA here is from genome assembly GCF_003073215.2 of Triticum urartu. NCBI lineage: Eukaryota > Viridiplantae > Streptophyta > Magnoliopsida > Poales > Poaceae > Triticum > Triticum urartu. The sequence goes on from NC_053027.1 coordinate 442,702,847, forward strand.
TTCCGAAGACGAGGCAAGCCTCGATGATGACGAATTTGTCGTGCCTGAGGATCCCGTCGAGCAAGAGCGCTTCAAGCGCTGGCTTATAGCCATGGCAAATAGCCTTAAGAAAAAGCAACAGCAGCTTCGAGCTGATCAATATTTGCTAGCTGACAGATGGACTGAAGTCCTTGCGGCCAAGGAATATGAACTCGAACGCCCCTCCAAGAGTTACCCAAAGCGCAGGTTGCTACCCCGACTGGAGGAAGAAGCATTAAAACCTACATCTCTAGCGTATGACGCGGCTGATCGGCCACCTCGTGGCCGCGATAGAGAGGCATTTCTGCCAAAAGCTCAGCTCGCACCCCGACGCCACTCAAATAAAAATGTCAAGGCATGGGGAAACATGCTAGACCTGCGAGACGTATTGGAGGACAAGGCAAAACACGCAAGATCGATCTACGGACCACGAGGGCACGCCACTATGCGAGACGATAACCGTCACACCGGATACAGTAAAAGTAAATCCGGCCGGGCCGAACACAGCGGACAAGCCCCATTTGAACTGCGCCGCGATATAGCCCTGTACAGAGGTGCCGCACACCCCCTATGGTTCACAGACGAAGTAATGGATCACCAAATCCTAGAGGGTTTCAAACCCGTAAATATCGAATCATACGACGGTACAACAGATCCTGCGGTATGGATCGAAGACTTCCTCCTGCACATCCACATGGCCCGCGGTGACGATCTACACGCCATCAAATACCTCCCACTCAAACTCAAAGGACCAGCTCGACATTGGCTCAATAGCCTGCCATCAGAATCCATTGGCTGTTGGGAAGATCTGGAAGCCGCATTCCTCGACAACTTCCAGGGCACTTATGTGCGACCACCAGATGCCGATGACTTGAGCCACAAAATTCAGCAGCCAGAGGAATCGGCCAGGCAATTCTGGACACGGTACCTGACAAAGAAAACTCAAATCGTCGACTGTTCGGATGTAGAGGCCCTAGCAGCTTTTAAGCACAACATCCGCGACGAATGGCTTGCCCGGCACCTTGGCCAGGAAAAGCCGAAATCTATGGCAGCCCTCACGACACTCATGACCCGCTTTTGCGTGGGAGAGGACAACTGGCTGGCTCACAACAATAACATATCAAAGAACCATGGTACTTCGGATACCAAGGATAGCAATGGCAGGTCACGTCGCAACAAACACAAGCGCCGCATCAACAGCGACAAACCGAGGATACGACAGTCAATGCCGGATTCAGAGGCTCTAAACCCGGTCAGTGGAAAAAGCCATTCAAAAGAAGCACTCCGGGCCCGTCCAGTTTGGACCGTATACTCGATCGCTCGTGTCAAATACACGGCATCCCCAACAAGCCAGCCAACCACACCAACAGGGAATGTTGGGTGTTCAAGCAGGCCGGCAAGTTAAATGCCGAAAACAAGGATAAGGGGCTACATAGCGATGACGAGGAGGAGCCCCAGCCACCGAACACCGGAGGACAAAAGAGGTTCCCCCCACAAGTGCGGACGGTGAACATGATATACACAACCCACATCCCCAAGAGGGAGTGGAAGCGTGCTCTAAGGGACGTATATGCGTTGGAGCCAGTTGCCCCAAAGTTCAACCCATGGTCCTCCTGTCCGATCACCTTCGATCGCAGGGACCACCCCACTAGTATCCGTCATGGCGGATTCGCCGCACTGGTCCTAGATCCAATCATCGACGGATTTCACCTCACTCGAGTCCTTATGGACGGCGGCAGCAGCCTGAACCTGCTTTATTAGGACACAGTGCGCAAAATGGGTGTAGACCCCTCAAGGATCAAACCCACAAAAACGACCTTTAAAAGCGTCATACCAGGTGTAGAGGCCCATTGCATAGGCTCAGTCACACTGGAAGTGGTCTTTGGATCCCCGGATAACTTCCGAAGCGAGGAGTTAATCTTCAATTTAGTCCCGTTCCACAGTGGCTATCATGCACTGCTCGGGCGAACCGCATTTGCGAGATTCAATGCGGTACCACATTATGCATACCTCAAGCTCAAGATGCCAGGACCTCAGGGGGTGATCACAGTCAATGGAAACACAGAGCGCTCTCTCTGCACGGAGGAGCACACTGCGGCCCTCGCAGCAGAAGCACAAAGCAACCACTTTAGGCCTTCCACCAGTTCGGTGATTAAACACCCGGACACCGTCAAGCACGCCCGGAGTAATCTGCAACAAGACCGCCTGGCACGTTTCAAGCTCGCATAGCAATGCAGCCCCCACCCCAGTCCCAGCCAAATGGCGAAATCCGTGCCATGCGTACATAATTACGCATTGAAAATACCATGGGCATAGGTGGGGGGGGGCACAACTACGGCACGCCACAAAACGGGGCTCAACCGCACTAGGGGCTTCCCGCTTTGTTATTTTTTCTCTCTTTCAGGACTTTACTCTCTGGAAACCCCGTCCGGCAGTATGATTGCCGGACACACGATACAACAACCAAGGAGGCAGAAAGCTACGTTGCACCATGGAACTCCCAGGTGGTCTCTGATAATGACTGAAATACCTGCTTTAAATACCATTCCTCAGCTTGCCCTTGGAGGGGACATGTCAAATAGTCCTACTTTTTTCTTATCGCACTACTTGTATCATTCTGCTTCGACGCACCTTTTTGAATAAACAATGCATAGCACTAGACTATTACCGCATTCTCTATTCTTTTATATATATATGTTCATTCATAACATTCAGCACCCGTACACTCTGGTACGGCCAATACGCCAGGGGCTTAAGCATACCCCATAATACGGCGTGAGAAGTCCGAACACTTTCAACAGTGCGGCACCCCGAACTTATAGCATTATATGCATCAACTCCGAATCATGTCTTGGGTTAATAGTTGGGTTTGACCGGCTCCCATGTTTTGGTACCTTACGTTCCGCTATATCGGCTAAGGTAGCACTGGGAGAACTACTGTGATTGTGCCCCGGTTCATCTGGGCAAGCACCTCAGTAGAGAAAGCTAAAACTGACTGCATGATAAGGCGAGAGCTGGTCGCTGTTCGAGAGGTCTCGAGTCCCTAAAGACTTATGCCGCTTAGGGCGAGGAGTCGGGTTTGTTTGGCTTAGGCATGTATAGCGTCCCGAATTCGGCCTTCCGAATACTAGGGGCTTCGCCAAAATTTAAAATTGTAGACTTCTATGACTAAGTGAGAGTGATAAAGCCGTATAGTCCGATTGCCTTGTTCGTTGCGCTGAGCACCTCCCTCGAAGGACCCAACAATGGGAAAAAGAGTGCTCAGATTTATCCCGAACACCCCAGCACTCGTGGCATGGGGGCAAGAAGCCGAGGACTAGCCATCTCTCAGATTGGATAAACAGCCAAACAGAAGGTAATATTTTAAATTCAAACAAGCGTTGCATAGCGCATATGAAACATGTTTTCATAAATACAGGATAAAACGAAGCGAGTTTACTCAAATATTACATCTTTTGAACACTCATCCGCGATAAGACGGGCACCCGGCAGAACACCCTCGTAGTACATCTCGGGGTGGCGGTGCTCCTTGCCCTCCGGCGGCCCCTCCTTGAATCAGCTTCACGGTGTCTAGCTTGACCCACTGCGTTTTTACATGGGCGAAGGCCCGACGTGCACCTTCAATGCAGACGGATCGCTTGACGACCTCCAGTCGTGGGCAGGCATCCACAAGCCGCCTCACCAGGCCGAAGAAGCTGCTCGGAAGGGCGTTGCCAGGCCACAGCCGGACTATAAAGCCCTTCATGGCCTGATCAGCCGCCTTATGTAGCTCGACCATCTGCTTCAGCTGGTCTCTCATCGGCACCAGATGTTCGGCCTCAGCATACTGAGACCAGAACAGCTTCTCCATCGAGCTTCCGTCCTCGGCCTGGTAAAATTGTGTGGCATCGGATACACTGCGGGGCAAATATGTGAATGCTCCTGAAGAGCTCCGGATCCGGGTAAGTAATCGGTAATTTACTTTTACATGCTTGCTTTGCATATAGAAAGCCTTACCCGCCGCTATCTTCTTCATCGCGTCGATCTCCTGAAGGGCCTTCTGGGCCTCGGCCTTGAAACTCTTCGCGCTCTCACGGGCCGCGGCAAGCTCAGACTCTCGCGTCTTCAAGTCAAGCTCCAACACCTCGTGCTTCGTCACGAGAGCCTGGAGCTCTTGCTGCACCTCGCCCACCCAAACCTCGTGCCTCTCTCGCTCGGTGCGCTCCTGGGCCGCCTTCTCTTCGGCCTGGGACACTTGCTTCAGGGTCGCCACCTCGGTCGTGGCCCCTGGCAAATATACGATGATCCTGTCATTTTGCAATCGCATATTACGTCCTTTTTTCATATCTATAGACGGGGTATTACTTACCCTTGTTCTCCTCGAGCTGCCTCTTGGCAAGGCCGAGCTCTTTCCTGGACCCCTCGAGGTCTTGCTTCAGTACGGCGACCTCCGTAGTCAGTGCGGCGGACTCCAGCAGCGAAGCCTGCATACGCATATTGACACACCTATATTAGGCTCCTGCGATATTATTTGATCCTTTGTTCGGCTTTTCTTTGTGAACACCGAACAAAGCATCAGGGGCTACTGTCTATGCGGTAATATTTCTACTACATTTTAAAACACTTACCTCGAAGCCCGTTAGAAGGCTGGCACAGGCTTCAGTCAATCCGCTCTTGGCGGACTGAACCTTCTGATCACCGCACTCATGATAGTGCGGTGCTCCTCGTCGATGGAAGCGCTGCGAAGCGCTTCCAGCAGATTGTCCGGCGCCTCTGGATGGACAGAGGTCACTGGCACAGGCGTCTTTCCCCTCTTAGAAGGAGGCCGCCTGCCCAAGCCTAGAGTCGCTGGAGGTTCCGGCACAGTGTTCGGCTGAGGTCCGAACTCGGAGCTCTCAGGGGCCCCGTCCCTCGGCTCCCGGAGTCCGGAAGGTCGCCTTGAGGCGCCTCCGGGACTGTCTCCCCTCGATTCGGTGCCTCTTGAGACAACACCTCGGCGTCGTCGGCAGGATGAGGGGAGGTGGCGGTCGGGACGTGGATCGCTATCCATGTCCGACAAGCCCAAGAGTCGACGATACATCGATACTGGCTCGGGGCGGCCTGCATAATTGTGTTCGGCGTTAGGGAAAACAGTGCGACAAAGGAATCCTATGGGTTACTTGTGTATCCGAATACTTACGATCTCCCGGGGGCTTGGCCCTGGGCAACCACTCGTCTTCGCCTTCGTCGGCGGGTGGAGCTGTCCGGAAGGAGAGTCCTTCCCTTCTTGGACCCTCCGGCCTCCCCAGTTGGGGCGGCCTTCCTTTTCTTGTCTCCCCCAGTCGGTGGGGGAGCTCTTCTTCTTCTTCTTCTTCTTCTTCTTCTTCTTCTTCTTCCTTGTCTTCGGGGGAAGAGTGCGCCGCAAAGTCATCGGATGGTGAGTCCGACGACGCCTGGCGTCGGGAACTCTTTCGAGTTCCCTTGGCCTTCTTGGTCTTCTCCGGCACCTTATAAGGGGACCGGAGTCAACATCTTCGCCAGAAGAGCGTCTGCGGGGCCTTCGGGCAAAGGAGCCGGACAATCGATCTGTCCGGCCATCTTCTGCCAGTCCTGTCAAAGGTACGGGAGTTTAGATCCCGCATAGAGTCAATCTATATAAAAATAAGTATCCTGTGAAAGGTAAAGCAGCTTACCGCACTGGCTTGGCGCTTCACGCTGAATCCGCGATCCTCAGTAATAGGGGGGGACCTCGGCACTTTTGAACAGCACCCTCCAGGCGTCTTCATGAGTCGTGTCGAAGAGCCTGTTCAGAGTTCGGTGCTGCGCCGGATTGAACTCCCACAAGTTGAACTCCCGTTGTTGGCACGGGAGTATCCGGCGGATGAGCATGACTTGGACTATGTTGACAAGCTTGAGCTTCTTGTCCACCATGTTTTGAATACATGTTTGGAGTCCGGTCAGCTCTTTCGAACTTACCCCAGGACAGGCCCTTCTCTTTCCAGGAGGTGAGCACGCATGGGGATGCCAGATCGGAACTCGGGGGCCGCTGCCATGCAGGGTCGCGCGGCTCGGTGATATAGAACCACCCCGATTGCCACCCCTTTATGGTTTCCACAAAGGAGCCCTCGAGCCATGTTACTGTTGGGCATCTTGCCCACCATGGCGCCTCCGCACTCCGCCCGGCGGCCGCCCACCACCTTCGCTTGACATTGAAGGTCTTCAGCCATAAGCCGAAGTGGGGCTTGATGCGGAGGAAGGCCTCGCACACGACGATAAACGCCCGAGATGTTGAGGATGAAGTTTGGGGCTAGATCATGTGAAATCCACGGCCGTAATAACTCCAAAACAGACCGCCCACCCTCGACCAAAGGGATGCCAAGTGGATCCAGACTCTAGCCGAACGCAATAGAAGAATGTAGAGAAACTTAAACTTAACCCTACTCCATCCGGCTGGGGGTGGGGATGAGCTGCCCTCGCATCGGGAAGCCTCGGGCGCCACGATGTCGTCGGCAGGTTATCTGGCTCTCCTCAGTTCTTGATGTCTCCCTCCGTGACGGAGGAGACCATCCACTTGCCTCCCGCTCCGGACATGGTTGGAGAAGGTTGAGGCGGGAAGTGTGGACTTGGGCGCTAGAGCTCGAGTGTGCGAAAACGGATGAGCAAAGGAGGAAGAAGGCGTGGATAAAAGGTGAATCCTTATCCCTTTATATGGGCGGACGAAACTAAGCGTCCCCACTTGCCTGGTAAAACTTGCTTATCCCCCAAGCGCCGCAATTGATGGCGCGGTTGGGTTACCCACGCCCGTATTGATGAGAATCCCGTAATAAGGGGACACGATCTCTGCTTTGACAAGACGTGTCGAAAAACTGCCTCGCGTTATGTGCGGGGCTGGTTAAAAGAAACGGTTCAAATAATCACCGGGCCATGACATAACGTCATGCTTCCAAAACAAGCCAGCAAATTAGATCTGCGAAAATATTATTCTCTCTACGGTGGAATGTGGAACTTATTTTGCAGGGTCGGACACTATCCTCGTATTCAAATTCTTCTGTGATGTATTCGGAGAAGGAACCCGCCTTGCAATGCCGAAGACAATACTGCGCGCCGGACTCATCGTCATTGAAGCCTGGTTCAGGGGCTACTGAGGGAGTCCTGGATTAGGGGGTCTCCGGACAGCCGGACTATCTCCATTGGCCGGACTGTTAGACTATGAAGATACAAGATTGAAGACTTCGTCTCGTGTCCGGATGGGACTCTACTTGGCATGGAAGGCAAGCTAGGCAATACGGATATGGATATTTCCTCCTTTGTAACTGACCTTGTGTAACCCTAACCCTCTCCGGTGTCTATATAAACCGAAGGGTTTTAGTCCGTAGGACAACAATCACAACATACAATCATACCATAGGCTAGCTTCTAGGGTTTAGCCTCTCTGATCTCGTGGTAGATCTACTCTTGTACTACCCATATCATCAATATTAATCAAGCAGGACGTAGGGTTTTACCTCCATCAAGCGCCGAACCTGGGTAAAACATCGTGTCCCCTGCCTCCTGTTACCATCCGCCTTAGACGCACAGTTCGGACCCCCTACCCGAGATCCGCCGGTTTTGACACCGACAAGCCTGGCCATCAGGTCAGATTTGGGAGCTTGAACTACGTCGCGGACGTCCGTGTAGATTTGATCTTCAACGGATTCGAGACCGTGGCAACCACTCTTGGTCACCTTGATCAACATGACTTAACTCTGTCGTCAAACCGTATCCAGGAGATTGCTCGTGTGACGCCGGCCCTAGATCCGGAGCATACAACGTCGTCCAAGGATTGGAGGCTCAACCCCACCACGGAGGCCACAGATTCCCCGGTGTTGGAGCCGCACATGGACTTAACCTCACACAATATTTGTGTCACCGGAACTTGACTCGTTTCTCGGGTAAGTTCCGAACCATGTGAGCCCACAGATGCCAACTTGATCGTTTATCGATCTTTGAGTTCGACGTCGGGATATATCCAGCACCCGCCTTGGGCGATATGCTAAACTCATTAAAGAGCCTGTCCTTGGCGGGGGACTCACAGCCAGAACTATGTCCGGTTCGAACTAGGGGCTGATGATCGAGAATTTTGCTCCCCACCCGCCACCCACTTCATAGCCACTGTCGAGGACTTAACCGACACGCTTGATTACGACTCCGAAGACATCGACGTTGGGACGATGCCTGATGAGAGCAAGACCAAAATCCGCCATACTGGACGCTGGATGGCCACTTCTTCGTAATGTGTACATGGTGGATACACCCAAAACAACCAACGACGATGACAAAGAAAATCCAGTCGAGAATAAACCTCCTGAGACACAGCAAAAACGCCGCGTCCTCGGTCGCCGCTCTAAGTCACGTCGTTCAAAAGACAGCAATCTGGCACCGGGAAAAATAATACTCCGGACGATGCCGAAAACAATGAAGACCTTGCTGAGGTAACATCCGAACAGGAGGAGCAAGAAAACGGGCAAGCAAGCCCCGACGAAACAGGCCAGGCCCAACGACTCGAAGGACGGTAGTTATCCCGCTCTCTGGGATGAGGAAAGCCTCGGCAACAAAGATTTCATCATGCCAGGAACCCTCTCGAGCAGGAGCGCTTTTCAAGCGCCAGCTAATAGCCATTGCAAGGATCCTGAAAAAGAAACAGCAGCCGCTTCAAGCTGACCAAGACCTGCTCGTCGACAGATGGACCGATGTCCTGGTAGCCGAAGAACACGACCTTAGACGCCCAGCCAAGAACTACCCAAAGCGAAGGCTGCTACCCCAGTTTCGATGAAGAGACGCCGGAGCCCATACCTCCCTCGTGCAATGCGGCCGGTCGACCACTACGCGGTCGGGACAGTACGGCGGACTGACCACCACGTGGTCGGGATAGAGCGGCAACTCAGGCCGAAGAGCAGACTGCCCCACCGCCTCGTAAAAATAGAGATGAAACAGCTCAGGGTCATATATGACCTCCAGCAGACCCTGGATAGTAGAGCAGGATATACCCGATCGATCTACAGATCACGAGGACGTTCCTCGACACGTGATTATGGCTACCTATTCGGACATGACAAACCTAGTCACACCCGAACCTACAACCGCAGACAGACTCCATCGGAGCAACATCGCGACACGGCCCGATATAGAGGCGCCGCACACCCTCTTTGCTTCACTGATGAAGTAATGGATCACGAATTCCCCGAAGGGTTCAATCCCGTGAATATTGAATCATACGATGGGACAACTGATCCCGCGGTATGGATCGAGGATTTTATTCTCCACATCCACATGGCCCGGGAAGATGACCTCCACGCTATCAAATACCTCCCGCTAAAGCTTAAAGGACAGCTCGGCACTGGTTAAACAGCCTGCCTGAAAATTCCATTGGCAGCTGGGAGGACTTGGAAGAGCCTTCCTCGAGAACTTCCAAGGTACATATATACAGCCACCAGATGCCGATGACTTAAGCCACATAGTTCAACAACCGAGGAGTCAGCCAGGAAATTCTGGACTAGATACTAAAAAGAACCAGATCGTTGACTGTCCGTCTGCCGAATCCCTAGCGGCCTTTAAACACATCATCCGTGACGAATGGCTCTCCCGCCATCTCGGCCAAGAAAAGCCCAAATCTATGGCAGCCCTCACGGCACTCATGACCCGCTTTTGCGCGGGTGAGGATAGTTGGCTGGCTTGTAGCAAAAACACAGCGAGCGAGGCGGGCCCCTCCGAGGCCAAAAATAGCAACGACAAGCTCCGACGTAACAGACACAAGCACCGAAGCAATGGTGATAATACCGATGACACTACAGTTAACGCCGGATTCACCGGCTCCAAGTTCGGTGAATGGAAAAACGCATTATAAAAGGAACAATCAGGGACCATCCATCTTGGACCGCATACTCGATCGCCTGTGCCAGATACATGGCAACCCCAGAAAGCCAGCCAATCATACCAACAGGGATTGTTGGGTCTTCAAACAGGCCGGCAAGTTAAACAGAGAACATAGGAAAGGGATCACAAAGTGAGGACGATGATGAAAGAGCCCCGACAACCGAACTCAGGGGGGCAGAAGAAGTTCCCCCTCAAGTCAAAACGGTGAACATGATATATGCTACACACATCCCCAAAAGGGAGCGCAAGCGCGCACTAAGGGACGTCTTATGCGATAGAGCCAGTCGCCCCAAAATTCAACCCATGGTCATCGTGCCCGATCACTTTTGATCGTCGGATCATCCGACTAGTATCCGGCATGGCGGATCAGCCGCACTAGTCCTGGACCCAAACCATTGATGGATTCCACCTAACGCGAGTCCTCATGGACGGTAGTAGCATCCTCAATCTGCTCTATCAAGACACAGTGCGCAAAATGGGCATTAATCCATCAATGATCAAGCCAACAAAGACTATCTTCAAAGGATTCATACCAGGTGTACAGGCCCTCTGTACGGGCTGAATCACACTAGAGGTTGTCTTCGGATCCCCCGACAACTTCTGAAGCACAGAGTTAATCTTTGACATCGTCCCATTCTGCTGTGGTTATCACGCACTGCTCGGACAAGACCACATTTGCCCGGTTCAACGCGGTACCGCACTACGCTTATCTTATGCTCAAGATGCCCAGTCGACGCGGCGTCATAACAGTCAATAGAAACACGGAACGCTCCCTCTGTACATAGGAGCACACCGCTGCCCTAGCAGGAGAAGTACAGAGTGGCCTTCCCAAGCAAAACCGTAATCCGGCTGCCGAGCCCCTGGACATCGTAAAAAGGGTCCGGACTATGATGCAACAGGACAGCTCGGCTCATCAAGAGCTCGATTAGCAATTTCGCCTCCGTCCCAGCCACGATCAGGTAGTGGCATTCGTACCACGTGTGCATAATTACGCACTAGAAATCCCATGGGCATCGACGGAGGCACATCTAGCTTGTGATCCACATTCGGCTCGACCGACCCCGGACACACATATAATTTCAGTATTTCCTTTTTCCTTTTCCAGGTTTCTTTCACATCGGCCTCTTTGACGGCCCACTACCGGTCCTGTCAAAGGATAAAATACCAGGATGGCAAGAAGCACAGACGTATAGGGGAAGCTCTAGAGGTCAATTCAACGACCACTCTACCTGTTGTCAGGACCCACATGCAGCTCGCCTTTGGTCATGGCATGTTAATAGCCGGTTGCTTATCGCACTATTTGTATTAATGCACTTTGATGCATTAACCCAATTATAATGGAAGCAGTTCGTGGCCCACTTTTAAGGGCCCCGGATATCACGTCTGCTCTCTTTCTGTTTTCCTTTTCCCATTGATAACTTATTTATAGCACCCGTACACGTTGGTACATTTCATATTTGTCAGGGGCTCCCCCGCCCCATAATATGGCAAAAAGTCCGAGTACTTTTTATAGTATAGTTCGGCACCCCGAATTTAGCATTATATGCATTGGCTCCGAATCATGTCTTTGGTCAATAGTTGGGTTGCCCGGCTCCTGTGCTTGCTACCTTACGTTTCGCTAATATCGGCTAAGGTGAAAGGAGAACTACTGTGATTGTGCCCTGGTTTATCAAAAGGACACCTCAAAGGACAAGAGAGACCAAATGCCCGCAACAATTCTCACCTCCCTGATGAGGCGAGTACGCCGTCGCTGTTCGAGGTATGCGAACCTCCCGTCTGGAGAAAATTCTTCCGACCGTTCATACGCACAAGCGATCACACATCGAAAACAGGATAAACCCTCCCAGAAAATTAGAAGCTACCCAACAGCCATACTAGCACTCTAGTCGGCAAGACATAGGGCTGAAAATCATGTATTTTATGGTCGAACTCCATTATGGACTAAAATCACAAGAGGAGACAAGGTAAGACAAATAGTCTGGTTTCCTGGTCTTCGTTGCGCAAACAACTCCTTCAAGGACCACATAATTGGATCAAGATTGCTTAGATTCCATCATGAACACCTACGTACTACCTACGTGGGGGCAGAGGCCGACGACTGGCTGACCCTCAGATTTCATACAACATGGCCGCACAGGAGGTAAACTTAAAAACATAACAATCATTTTATTACAAACCCATTATGTTTCATCATACAAGGCAAAGACAACACGAATGTATTCATTCGAAAATAATGTCCGACCGACAGTGCGTTGCCACAATGCGAGACCCCTCCAGGACATCCGCAAAATAGCGCTCGGGTGTGCGGTGCTCCTTGCCCTCTGGCGGCCCTGGCCAGCTCGACGGCGTTCATTTCGCCCACCACATCTTGCAACGGGCGAAGGCCATGCACGCACCTTCAATACAGGCCGATCGCTTGACGACGTCCAGCCGAGGACAGCGTTCACCACCGCCTCACGAGTCCGAAGTAGCTGCCGGGCATAGCTTCGGCTGGCCATAGCCGGATTATCAAATCCTTCATGGCTAGTTCGGCCACCCTATGCAGCTCCACCAGCTGTTTCAGCTGATCGGTGAAGGGCACGGGATGCTTGCGCAAGATATTGCGACCAGAACAGCTTCTCCGTGGAGCTCCCTTCTTCGGCTCGGAAGAACTCGCCGGCGTCGGACACACTCACGGCAGATCAGCAAAAGCCCCTAGAGAACTCTGAATCCGGGTTAGTAAAAGATACTTCCTCTTCATATTTGCTTTGCATACTGAATGCCTTACCCGCCGCGATCTTCCTCGCCTCTTGGATCTGCTAGAGGGCACCCTGGGCGTCATTCCGGGCCATCTCCACACTTTGACGAGCCTTGGAGAGTTCGGTCTCTTTAGCCAACGCGTCATGCTCCAAGGTCTCGCACTTCTTCACTGCGTCATGGAGCTTTTGTTGGACCTCATTGACCCGGGCCTTGCGATTTTTACGGGAAGCCTGCTCCTTGACGGCCTTCCCCTCGGCTTCGCCCAGGGACCTTTTAAGGGCCTCGACCTCGGTCGTTGCTCCTACATATCAGACACTTCAGTCAATATATATCACCTACTATTTTTGAATACTTCTTGGGTTATTAGATACCTTGATTCTCCTGGAGTTGCCTCTTCACCTAGCCGAGCTCCTCCTCGGCCTTCTCCAGTCTCTGCTTAAGTTCGGAGACTTCGGCAGCATGTGAGGCCGCGGACAACAGCGACGCCTGCATATTCATTCCTGACAAATTTAGTTAGTTTCGTACGATAGAGGATTGATCCTCTATCCGGATTTTCTTTCCGAACACCGGACAGTGTCTCAGGGGCTACTGACTATATTGGGATTTTTACGTCGCTTACCTCAAAACCTGTCAGCAGGCTACTGTAGGCTTCGGTCAGTCCGCTCTTGGCAGACTAGACCCTCCTCAATCACCGTACCCATAAGGATACGGTGCTCGTCCACAATGGAGGCACCTCGAAGCACCTCCATCATATTATCCGGTGCCCCTGGTTGGATAGGGGCCATCGGTGGAATGGGCGCACCCCCCTCTCTCAAAAGAGGTCGCTCGCCAGATTCCGGAGCCGTATGGGTCTCCGTAATCATATTCGGCTGAGGGCCGAACTGAATCCGGCCCTCCTCCGTGTGCCCATGCCTGACTAGAGGTTTCGCCCTCTGGCGCCCCCTTGACAGCGTCCGGAGTCTACTCTCAGCCTTCGAGAGCAGGTACCTTCGGAAGACAACACCTACATGGCCAGAAACAAAAACCGAGGAACCATCAGTCGATCCATAGGCTTACGAGACGAGAATGAAAGCCGGATCCCAGGTACCCGAAAAACAAAAAACAAAAAGAGATAGACAAACATGCTGACCCCACCATCACTCCTTGCGCAGATACCAGCGAGCCTCCTGCACGCAGGACCGCTAGAAGCTGTCGTGGGCGCTGAACTGAAATAACAAAAGATCCAGAAAACTCATACAAAAATCCAATGAGAGAAAGACCGGCCCAAGCCTGGATAATTGCGCTATCCATCACTCATGTAAGACACCTTAAACGGATCGCACGGCACCACCACCGAAGAGTACCTCTTAACGAGCACACCCGGGGCACCAACCGAAAAATACAGGCCATGAAAACGACATCCGGCACATCCCGATCGATCATCCACACTATCGGATGATTATATCGCACGCATGATGCTCTGTCTCAATTCAATAGAACGGCGTCCCCACCTCCAAGAGATTCGTGAGAGAGCCCGTCCTCTTCTCCCTTCCCTCATCGTGGGGAGGGATCTCCTCCTCCTCCTCATCGTTGTCCTAAGGGACGGAGAACGAGTCTCTTCATCTTTGGACGTTACGTCCAAAGTGCCCTTACGACAGGGGACACCTTTGGCCCCTTGGCCTTCTTCTCCGGTGCCCTATAAGGCACCGGCCCCAGCATCTTCGCTCAACACGGGATGACTGGTTCTTCACGTAGCGGAGCCGGACACAGGATCCGCTTCGCCCTCTCCAACCAGTCCTAAAGAAGGAATGATGATGAAACCTTAGACACCATCCTTGAAATAAACAAGTAGGGGATCCGTTAAAAATAACATACCTCGCTGGCGAGGTGGTTAATGTCATGCCCACGGTCTGAATCTGTGGCCGGCAGTTTCTCGTTGCCCTTAAAGAGCAACTTCCAGGCACCTTCGTGAGTGGTTTCGAAGAGCCTCTTCAGGGTATGGTGCTTCTTCCGATTGAACTTCCATAGACTGCGGCTTCGGCTTTGACACGGGAGAATCCGGCGAACTAGCATCACCACGTGGATTACATGTCGACAAGTTTGACATCCTTGTCCACCATGCTTTGAACACGCGTCTGCAGTGCTGTCAGCTCAATCTGCCGAACACTAGTTCGTGGCTGTCTATCTCGCCCCCAGGACATCGTCAAAGCAGACACTGGAGTGAAACCGTCCATGATGCATAATCGAAGATTCGCAGAACTTGTGAGCCCACCCCGCCCCAGCCCGGCTCGAGGCGCCCGCGTAGGCTTCATTCCCCCTCACTCCCACCTTGTTTTGCATTCATATATTACGTCTCACCGAAAGTACCTTTGGGCAGGAGACGTTGGACAGCTTGCTCACCATAGCGCCTCTCACTCCGCGTGCTGGCCATCCACCACCTTTCGGCTTCACATTGAAGACCTTAAGCCACAGCCCGAAGTGGGGTTGGATGCGAGAAGGCCTCACACACGACGATGACGCCGAGATGTTGAGGAAGAAGTTCAGGGGCCAGATCATGGAAATCTAGGCCGTAATAATACATTAGACCGCGGACGAAAGGGTGGAGTGGAAACCCCAGTCCACAGACGAAGTGAGGGAGGAAAACTACTCTCTCTGTAGACTTCAGGGTGGGGACGACTTGCCCCTCGGCCGGAAGGTGGTGGGCGATTTCCTTCGCCAAGTACACGGCCGCCCGAAGCTCGGCAATGTCCTTCTCCTTGACGGAGGAGACCATCCATTTTCCTTGACCTCCGGATCCGGACATGGTCGGATGTTTTCTGGAGATGGCGAAAGATGGGGACTTGGGCGCTGGAGCTGAAGGCTCAAGAGTGAGAAGACAAGACGGAGAGGGAGAAAGTAGTAGTAGGCAAAGTGAGAAAATTCATTATCCCCTTATAAAGGTCACAATATCAAGCGCACTCCTCACTCACATCAACCTGCAACCAACTCGCCCCCTATTCCAAGTTTTAGTATTAAATCCAGTCCACCACACCACAAACCCTAACCAACGCCCAAAAGCCCCCACGGCGCCTCTCCCACCCACCAGCTCTCCCCATACCCCGTCATGCATAAGTCCATTCCCCGCACAACCTAAGGGGATTCACACCTCTCCGGCTTCGACAAATTACGTCCCAATGAGCGACCCAGTGTCTCACGAAACCACCTGAACGAACCTAGACACAAAACGGCTTTCAAAACTCCGTTCCATGACCCCCCGCCCCCCCCCGCCCCCCCCAACCCCGCCGCGCGTATGTCATGTTGTAAAACCAATTATCAGCGGATGCCGGACTCACGCAAGCAGTCACCCCTCCCAGTATTAATCACCCCCCTCCTGCGGCTTGTGCAGCCCCCCAACAGGTCGGTGCTGGTGTTACAGGATTCGAGACAATCATCATGAAGAAATGACGTACGTGATACGTCCATTTTGCATCATGCTTTCATATGAATATTTATTGCATTATGGGTTTTTATTACATGCTATATCACAATACTTATGCCTTTTCTCTCTTATTTTACAAGGTTTACATGAAGAGGGAGAATGCCGCAGATGGAATTCTGGGCTGGAAAAGGAGCAAATATTAGAGACCTATTCTGCGCAGCTCCAAAAGTCCTGAAACTTCACGGAAGTTATTTTTAGAATATATAAAAATACTGAGCACAAGAAGTACCAGAGGGGGGGCACTCACCAGCCACAAGGGTGGGGGGCGTGCCCCCCTGCCTCGTGGGTCCCCTGGTGGCCCTCCGATGCCCGTCTTCTACTGTATGGGGTCTTCTTGAGTCGACCTTCATATGCAAGCTTTTGGGACGAGACTCCGGCGCCATGAGGCGGAACCAATCTAGGGCTCTGGCGGAGCTGTTCTGCTGGGGAAACTTCCCTCCGGGAGGGTGAAATCATCACCATCGTCATCATCAATGCTCCTCTCATCGGGAGGGGGCCAATCTCCATCAATATCTTCACCAGCACCATCTCCTCTCAAACCCTAGTTCATCTCTTGTATCCAATTCTTGTCTCTAATTCAGGGATTGGTACCTGTAGGTTGCTAGTAGTGTTGATTACTCCTTGTAGTTGATGCTAGTTGGTTTATTTGGTGGAAGATCATATGTTAAGATCCTATGTGCATATTAATACCCCTCTGATTATGAACATGAATATGCTTTGTGAGTAGTTACGTTTGTTCCTGAGGACATGGGAGAAGTCTTGCTATTAGTAGTCATGTGAATTTGGTATTCGTTCGATATTTTGATGAGATGTATGTTGTCTCTCCTCTAGCGGTTTTATGTGAACGTCGACTACATGACACTTCACCATTATTTGGGCCTAGAGGAAGGCATTGGGAAGTAATAAGTAGATGATGGGTTGCTAGAGTGACAGAAGCTCAAACCCTAGTTTATGCATTGCTTCGTAAGGGGCTGATTTGGATCCATATGTTTCATGCTATGGTTAGGTTTACCTTAATACTTTTGTTGTGGTTGCGGATGCTTGCAATAGAGGTTAATCATAAGTGGGATGCTTGTCCAAGTAAGGACAGTACCCAAGCACCGGTCCACCCACATACCGAATTATCAAAGTACCGAACGCGAATCATATGAACGTGATGAAAACTAGCTTGACGATAATTCCCATGTATCCTCGGGAGCGCTTTTCTCTATATAAGAGTTTGTCCAAGATTGTCCTTTGCTACAAAAAGGATTGGGACACCTTGCTGCACTTTATTTACTTTTTTTACTTGTTGTTTGTTACAAATTATCTTATCACAAAACTATCTATTACCTATAATTGCAGTGTTTGCAGAAAATACCTTGCTGAAAACTGCTTATCATTTCCTTCTGCTCCTCGTTGGGTTCGACACTCTTACTTATCGAAAGGACTACGATAGATCCCCTATACTTGTGGGTCATCAAGACTCTTTTCTGGCGTCGTTGCCGGGGAGTGAAGCGCCTTTGGTAGTTGGAATTTGGTAAGGAAAAATTTATATAGTGTGCTGAAATTTACTGTCACTTGTTACTATGGAAAGTAATCCTCTGAGGGGCTTGTTCGGGGTATATTCACCTCGACTAGTAGAGCAAAGAGTTGCTCCTCAACCTACTCAACCTACTGAACCTACTGAAAATGAAAATGTCTAGTTTGAAATTCCTTCGGGTATGATAGAAAAACTGCTATCTAATCCTTTTGCAGGAGATGGAACATTACATCCTAATGAGCACCTAATATATGTGGATGAAGTTTGTCGATTATTTAAGCTTGCAGGTATGCTCGATGATGTTATCAAGAAGAAGGTCTTCCCTTTATCTTTGGAGGGATATGCATTGACATGGTATAGGCTATGTGATGATATGGGATCATGGAACTACAAACGATTGAAATTGGAATTTCATCAGAATTTTTATCCTATGCATCTTGTTCATCGTGATCGTAATTATATATATAATTTTTGGCCTCGCGAAGGAGAAAGCATCGCTCAAGCTTGGGGGAGGCTTAAATCAATGTTATATTCATGCCCCAATCATGAGCTCTCAATAGAAATGATTATTCAAAAAAATTATGCTCAGCTTTCTGATAACAATCGCACCATGCTCGATACTTCTTGTGTTGGCTCTTTTATGATGAAGACTATTGAATTCAAATGGGATTTATTGGAAAAAATTAAACGCAACACTGAATATTGGGATCTCGACAAAGGTAAGGAGTGAGGTATGACACCTAAGTTTGATTGTGTTAAATCTTTTATGGATACCGATGTTTTCCGTAAATTTAGCACTAAATATGGACTTGACTCTGAGATAGTAGCTTCTTTCTGTGAATCTTTTGCTACTCATGTTGATCTCCCTAAGGAGAAGTGGTTTAAATATAATCCGCCCATTGAAGTAAAAGTAGTTGCACCTATTAAAGTTGAAGAAAAGACTATTACTTATAATGATCCTATTGTTCCTACTTCTTATGTTGAGAAACCACATTTTCCTATTAGGATAAAAGATCATGCTAAAGCTTCAACGGTGGTTCGTAAAAGCAATATTAGAACCTATACACCTCCTGAGCAAGTTAAAGTTGAACCTAATATTGCTATTGTTAAGGATCTCTTGGCTGATAATATTGATGGGCATGTTATTTATTTCTGTGATGAAACTGCTAGAATTGCTAAACCTTGTGCTAAAGATAAACATAGACATGTGGTAGGCATGCCTATTATTTCTGTTAAAATAGGACATCATTGCTATCATGGCTTGTGTGGTATGGGTGCTAGTGCTAGTGCAATACCTATTGACTTATACAAAGAAATTATGCTTGATATTGCAACTGCTGAGTTAGAACATATTGATGTCACAATTAAACTTGCCAAGAGAGATACTATTTCACCAATTGGGGTTGTTAGAGATGTTGAAGTCTTGTGTGGGAAAACTAAATATCCTGCTGATTTTCTTGTTCTTGGTTCCCCACAAGATAACTTTTGTCCCATTATATTTGGTAGACCCTTCTTAAACACTGTTAATGATGGGATAGACTGCAAAAAGGATGTTGTTACTATTGGTTTAGGTGATATGTCTCATGAGTTCAACTTTTCTAAATTTCGTAGACAACACCGTGAAGAGGAATTGCCTAGTAAATATGAAATTATTGGTCTTGCTTCTATTGCCGTACCTCCTAGTGATCCTTTAGAACAATATTTGCTAGACCATGAAAATGGTATGTTTATGAATGAAAGAAGGGAAATAGATGAGGTGTTCTTTAAATAGGGACCTATTCTGAAACACAACTTGCCTGTTGAAATCTTAGGGGATCCTCCTCCACCCAAGGGTGATCCCGTATTTGAGCTTAAACCATTGTCTGATACTCTCAAATATGCTTATCTTGATGAAAAGAAGATATATCCTGTTATTATTAGTGCTAACCTTTCAGAGGAGGAAGAAAAATTATTGAAAACTCTAAAGAAGCACCGTGCTGCTATTGGATATACTCTTGATGATCTTAAGGGCATTAGTCCCACTCTATGTCAACAGAAAATAAATTTGGAAAAAGATACCAAACCAGTTATTGATCACCAACGACGACTGAATCCTAAGATGAAAGAAGTGGTAAGAAAGAAATACTAAAGCTCCTTGAGGCAGGTATAATTTATCTTGTTGTTGATAGTCAGTGGGTAAGTCATGTTCGTTGTGTTCCTAAGAAGGGAGGTATTACTGTTGTTCCTAATGATAAAGATGAATTGATTCCACAAAGAATTATTACATGTTATAGGATGGTAATTGATTTCCGCAAATTAAATAAGGCTACTAAAAATATCATTACCCCTTACCTTTTATTGATCAAATGCTAGAAAGATTATCCAAACATACACATTTTTGCTTTCTAGATGGTTATTCTGGTTTCTCTCAAATACCTGTATCAGCTGATGATCAATCTAAGACCACTTTTACTTTCCCTTTCGGTACTTTTGCTTATAGACGTATGCCTTTTGGTTTATGCAATGCACCTGCTACCTTTCAAAGATGCATGATGGCTATATTTTCTGATTTTTGTGAAAAGATATGTGAGGTATTCATGGATGATTTATCCGTTTATGGATCCTCTTTTGATGATTGCTTAAGCAACCTTGATCGAGTTTTGCAGAGATGTGAAGAAACTAGCCTTGTCTTGAATTGGGAGAAGTGCCACTTTATGGTTAATGAAGGTATTGTCTTGGGGCACAAAATTTCTAAAAGAGGCATTGAAGTTGATAAAGCTAAAGTTGATGCTATTGAAAAGATGTCGTGTCCCAAGGACATCAAAGGTATAAGAAGTTTCCTTGGTCATGCCAACTTTTATAGGAGTTTCATTAAGGACTTCTCAAAAATTTCTCGGCCTCTGACTAATTTATTACAAAGATACACCGTTCGTGTTTGATAATGATTGTGTAGAAGCATTTGAAATACTTAAGAAAGCATTGATCTCTGCACCTATTGTTCAGCCACCTGATTGGAATTTACCTTTTGAAATTATGTGCGATGCTAGTGATTATGTTGTAGGTGTTGTTCTAGGGTAAAGAGTTGATAAGAAACTAAATGTTATTCAATATGCTAGTAAAACTCTAGACAATGCCCAGAGAAATTATGCTACTACTGAAAAAGAATTCTTAGCAGTTGTATTTGCTTGTGATAAGTTCAGACCTTATATTGTTGATTCTAAAGTAACTATTCACATGGATCATGCTGCTATTAAATATCTTATGGAAAAGAAAGATGCTAAACCTAGACTTATTAGATGGGTTCTCTTGCTACAAGAATTTGATTTGCATATTATTGATAGAAAGGGAGCTGAGAACCCCGTTGCAGACAACTTGTCTAGGTTAGAGAATGTTCTTGATGACCCACTACCTATTGATGATAGCTTTCCTGATGAACAATTAAATGTCATAAATGCTTCTCGAACTGCTCCTTCGTATGCTGATTATGCTAATTATATTGTTGCTAAATTTATACCACCTAGTTTCACATACCAGCAAAAGAAAAAGTTCTTCTATGATTTGAGACATTACTTTTGGGATGACCCACATCTTTATAAAGGAGTAGATGGTATTATTAGACGTTGTGTACCTGAGCATGAACAGGAACAGATCCTACGCAAGTGTCACTCCGAGGCTTATGGAGGACACCATGCTGGAGATAGAACTGCACATAAGGTATTGCAATCCGGTTTTTATTGGCCTACTCTCTTCAAGGATGCCCGTAAGTTTGTCTTGTCTTGTGATGAATGTCAAAGAATTGGTAATATTAGTAGACGTCAAGAAATGCATATGAATTATTCACTTGTTATTGAACCATTTGATGTTTGGGGCTTTGATTATATGGGACATTTTCCTTCCTCTAATGGATATAAACATATTTTAGTTGTTGTTGATTACGTTACTAAGTGGGTAGAAGCTATTCCAACTAGTAGTGCTGATCATAACACCTCTATTAAGATGCTTAAAGAAGTTATTTTTCTGAGGTTTGGAGTCCCTAGATATTTAATGACTGATGGTGGTTCACATTTTATTCATGGTGCTTTCCGTAAAATGCTTGCTAAGTATGATGTTAATCATAGAATTGCATCACCTTATCACCCACAGTCTAGTTGTCAAGTAGAATTGAGTAATAGAGAACTCAAATTAATTTTTCAAAAGACTGTTAATAGATCTAGAAAGAATTGGTCCAAGAAACTTTATGATGCATTATGGGCCTATAGAACTGCATATAAAAATCCTATGGGTATGTCTCCGTATAAAATGGTTTATGGTAAAGCATGTCACTTACCTCTCGAACTAGAACATAAGGCTTATTGGGCTATTAAAGAGCTCAATTATGATTTCAAACTTGCCGGTGAGAAAAGGTTATATGACATTAGCTCACTTGATGAATGGAGAACCCAAGCCTATGAGAATGCCAAATTGTTTAAAAAAAGTTAAAAGATGGCATGACAAAAGGATACAAAAGCATGAGTTTAATGTAGGTGATTATGTATTGCTATACAACTCTCGTTTAAAATATTTTGCAGGAAAACTTCTCTCTAAATGGGAAGGTCCTTACGTTATCGAGGAGGTCTATCGTCCCGGTGCCATAAAAATCAACAACTTCGAAGGCACGAATCCGAAGGTGGTGAACGGTCAAAGAATCAAACATTATATCTCAGGTAATCCTATAAATGTTGAAACCAATGTTATTGAAACCGTAACCCCGGAGGAATACATAAGGGACACTTTCCTGAACATTTTAGACTCCGAAAAGGAATAGGTATGTGGTACAGTAAGTAAACCGACTCCAAAACAGTTCTAATGGCAAATTTTCTCTGTTTTGGAATATTTGGAAACATAGAAAATAAGAAGCAGTCCGGGAAGGACATGAGGGCTCCACGAGGGTGGAGGGCACGCCCTACCCCCCTAGGCGCACCCCCTGCCTCATGGGCACCTTGTGCGCTCTCCGGACTCCGTTTTCTTGCACGTTACGTATTTTGGTCGGTAAAAATTCATTATATAATCTCCTGGAGGTTTTGGCTCTTGTATCACGCAAATATCTATCGTCTTTGTTTTGAGCTGTTTTTCTTACAGATCTAGGTCGTCATGTCGTCTTCAAGTGCCCCCAAGGACAAGTTCTTCAAGAAGGTCATCAACCCCTACCTCGCGGAGGTGCTGCAACACCCTCAAATCATTGAGATGCGTGAGGGGTTGTTGCACCTCTGTGATGTTGAGGGACCAAGGAAGACCGGAAGCACGGAGGCAAGGCTCGAGGCATTGGAGCAACAAGTTTTCAAGTGTCAGGAGATGGTGGAGCGTGGACTCAACTCCAATCACATTATGATCACGGAGTTCACCAACAACCACAAGATGGACGTCAAGGACATTGGGGAGGCCATCTTCAAGCTTCATGAGAAAATCGAGCACCTCCAAGCCCAGATCTATGACCTGCAAAATCAAAACTGTGAGTATGAATATAGATTCAAAAGGATGAGTTTGGCTGCAGATTTGAGGACTCAGGAGACTCGATCATCCTTCTATGATGGTGAGCCTATGCCTTGGAAGAGGGACGACAAGCCTACATCATCAACAACTCCAACTCCATCACCGGCAAAAGAGATATAATCACATGGGTATGGGCACTCCCCTTGGCAACTGCCAAGCTTGGGGGAGGTGCCCCGGTATCGTATCACCATCACACTCCTATCTTTACCGTTTTTCTTAGTTCGATCCTTTTGATCTAGTAGAATAAAAGTTTTTAGTATGATCAAGTTTTGAGTTTTGCTTTATGATCCCTCTATGTAATCGAGTCCGTGAGCTATATAATAAATATTAGTGTTGAGTCAAGGGCTTGATGATTTTGCTATGATCTTGAGGGAATAAAATAAAAGAGAAGAAATAAAAAGAATAAAAGAGATCATATGGATATTATGGGGAGTAATGAGCTCACATATAAGGAGCATGGTGAATAAAAGTTGTTGAGAGTTGACAAACATAGTTTCGGTCATCGTTGCAATTAATAGGAAGTAATAAAGAAAGAGAGGTCTTCACATATAAATACACTATCTTGGACATCTTTTATGATTGTGAGCACTCATTAAAATATTACATGCTAAAGAGTTGACGTTGGACAAGGAATACGATGCAATGGGTTATGTTTTCTTACATCTGAGATAAATTACATTGTCATGGATCATCCAACATGATTGAGCTTGCCTTTCCCATCATGATAGCCAAATTCTTTGCACCAAGTAGAGATACTACTTGTGCTTCCAAATACCCTTAAACCCAGTTTTGCCATGAGAGTCCACCATATCTACCTATGGATTGAGTAAGATCCTTCTAGTAAGTTGTCATCGGTGCAAGCAATAAAATTTGCTCTCTAAATATGTATGACTTATTAGTGTGGGAGAAAATAAGCTTTATACGATCTTGTGATATGGATGAAATAAAAGCGACGGACTACATAATAAATGTCCATATCACAAGTGGCAACATAAAGTGACGTTCTTTCGCATTAAGATTTTGTGCATCCAACCATAAAAGCGCATGACGCCCTCTGCTTCCCTCTGTGAAGGGCCTATCTTTTACTTTTATCTCCCACCTTACATAAGAGTCAAGGTGATCTTCACCTTTACTTTTTTTCATTTTATATTTTGGCAAGCACAATATGTTGGAAAGATCCTGGTAATATATGGCTAATTGGATGTGAGTTTTCATGAGCTATTATTGTTGACATTACCCTTGAGGTAAAATGTTGGGAGGCAAAACTATAAGCCCCTATCTTTCTCTGTGTCCGATTAAGACTTCATACCCATAAATATTGCGTGAGTGTTAGCAATTGTGAAAGACTAAAAGATGGTGGAATATGTGGACTTGCTGAAAAGCTCTTATATTGACTCTTTCTTATGTTATGATAAATTGCAATTGCCTCAATGACTGAGATTAGAGTTTGTTGGTTCTCAATGAAGTTTATGATTCATACTTGAAATTGTGATTGAATTGTTACTTTAGCATAAGAGATCATATGACAATAATTATATAAGTTGTTTTTCTAAGAATGATCATGATTCCCTCATGTCCGTATTTTATTTTATCGACACCTCTATCTCTAAACATGTGGACATATTTTTTGATTTCGGCTTTCGCTTGAGGACAAGCAATGTCTAAGCTTGGGGGAGTTGATACGTCCATTTTGCATCATGCTTTTATATCGATATTTATTGCATTATGGGATGTTATTACACATTATGTCACAATACTTATGCCTATTCTCTCTTAGTTTACAAGGTTTACATAAAGAGGGAGAACGTCGGCAGCTGGGGTTCTGGGCTGGAAAAGGAGCAAATATTAGAGACCTATTCTGCGCAGCTCCAAAAGTCCTGAAACTTCACGGAAGTTATTTTTAGAATATATAAAAAATACTGAGCGCAAGAAGTACCAGAGGGGGGCCACTCACCAACCACGAGGGTGGGGGGCGTGCCCCCCTGCCTCGTGGGTCCCCCGGTGGCCCTCCGATGCCCATCTTCTACTATATGGAGTCTTTCATTGAGGAAAAAAATCATAAGCAAGCTTTCAGGACGAGACTCCGGCGCCATGAGGCGGAACCAATCTAGGGCTCTGGCGGAGTTGTTCTACTGGGGAAACTTCCCTCCAGGAGGGGGAAATCATCACCATCGACATCATCAACGCTCCTCTCATCGGGAGGGGGCCAATCTCCATCAATATCTTCACCAGCACCATCTCCTCTCAAACCCTAGTTCATCTCTTGTATCCAATTCTTGTCTCTAATTCTGCGATTGGTACCTGTAGGTTGCTAGTAGTGTTGATTACTCCTTGTAGTTGATGCTAGTTGGTTTATTTTGTGGAAGATCATATGTTCAGATCCTATGTGCATATTAATACCCCTCTGATTATGAACATGAATATGCTTTGTGAGTAGTTACGTTTGTTCCTGAGGACATGGGAGAAGTCTTGCTATTAGTAGTCATGTGAATTTGGTATTTGTTCGATATTTTGATGAGATGTATGTTGTCTCTCCTCTAGTGGTTTTATGTGAACGTCGACTACATGACACTTCACCATTATTTGGGCCTAGACGAAGGCATTGGGAAGTAATAAGTAGATGATGGGTTGCTAGAGTGACAGAAGCTTAAACCCTAGTTTATGTGTTGCTTCGTAAGGGGCTGATTTGGATCCATATGTTTCATGCTATGGTCAGGTTTACCTTAATACTTTTGTTGTAGTTGCGGATGCTTGCAATAGAGGTTAATCATAAGTGGGATGCTTGTCCAAGTAAGGACAGTACCCAAGCACCAGTCTACGCACATACCAAATTATCAAAGTACCGAACGCGAATCATATGAACGTGATCAAAACTAGCTTGGTGATAATTCCCATGTGTCCTCGGGAGCGCTTTTCTCTATGTAAGAGTTTGTCCAGGCTTGTCCTTTGCTACAAAAAGGATTGGGCCACCTTGCTGCACTTTATTTACTTTTGTTACTTGTTGTTCGTTACAAATTATCTTATCACAAAACTATCTATTACCTATAATTTCAGTGCTTGCAGAGAATACCTTGCTGAAAACCGCTTATCATTTCATTCTGCTCCTCATTGGGTTCGACACTCTTACTTATCGAAAGGACTACGATAGATCCCCTATACTTGTGGGTTATCAGTGTGTGCGAGGTGTTGGCCTCTAACTGAACCCGAGCGAGGCATTGGGCTCTAACTGAACCTGAGCGATTGCACTGCAGGCTACGCGTTACTGAACCCGAGCGATCGATCGATGGCTGTTAACTGAACCCGATCGAGCGATTCCTTCGCTACTGCTTCTAACTGAACCCGATTGATGCTCCCTCTGGATGAACAGTGAGCGTTGCGGGGGGGGGGGGGGGGGGGGGGGGGGGGGGGTGGATGAACAGTTCCCGGTGGGGGTGGATGAACAGTACCCCGATCGATCAAGTCGGTTGGGGCTGGATGAACAAGACCCCATGGAGGGTAGGATGAACAGGATCACCCCGTGGAGGGCAGGATGAACAGTAGACGGTGGAGGGCAGGATGAAAAGTATCCCGTGGAGGGGTGGTTGAACAGGAGCCCGTGGATAGGGCTGGTTGAATAGTAGCCGGTGGAGTAGCGCGCGGTGGAGGCTGGATGAACAGGAGCCCGTGGATGAACTGCCGCAGGTGGAGGCTGGAGGAGGTCGACAGTGGATGAACAGTAGCCCGTGGAGGCTGGAGGGGTCCACGGTGGAGATGAAAAGTATCCCGTGGAGTCCCATTTTGTGGTACGCCACACCCCTCTCGATGAACAGGACCCCCGTTTCGACCGTAGCGCTCCAACACAAGTCCGTTTCCACCGTTTTGCGGTACGCCACACCCCTCCCGATCAACAGGACCCCCGTTTCGACCGTAGGAGGTCCGTATCCTCCGTTTTGTGGTACGCCAGACCCCTCCCGATGAACAGGATCCCGTTTCGAACATGGCCGATCGAACACAAGGGCGTTTCCTCCGTTCTGCGGTACGCCAGGCCTCATTTCCGTCAGCTGTTCCATCCAAGCCCTCCCGATGAACACGACGACGCATTCCGTTCCGACCCAGCCGGTTGGCTCCCCATGAACACGACGACATCGCTGTTTCTCCGTTTCGACCCAGCCATGCACACGAGCCCTGGCCGTACGTACGCGCGAGTAGGCGTTCGAGACCCCGCTCGTATGTACGTACGTGGTCGTATTTACTTTCTTGCACCCTGGCCGCTGTACGTACGTGTACATGCTACGTGCGCGCCTCTACTACGACACGTGTGCGCCTCTACATCGACCAATATGTATGTACACATTCGCGACCAGAATGACAACGCTACGTATGCTTCGACCAGGTGGGTCCCGACTGTCAGGCACTTTCTTGCATGCGAAGATGTAGCTGGTGGGTCCCAGCAGTCAGGGAGGCAATCTTTTTTTGGCCCGGTGGCACTTCCTTGTGTGCGAAGATGTAGCTGGTGGGTCCCAGCAGTCAGGGGGAAACGTTTTTTCGCGAAATATGATGGACCGTCCGGTGGGTCCCTGCTGTCAGGTTGAGGAATATTTATTTTACGCGTAATAAGGAGGCACTTCCTTGCTGCGGCTGTGGACCCAGCTGTCAGCCTCTCCACGTACAGTCCATGTCCGATGGAAGCCGTTCCTTGACCATGTTGACCACGCCGAGCCAAGAGCACCAGGGCGGTGGACGACGGCGAGGCCTAGGAAGGGGACGACGCGGAGCCAGGGATGACGCGACAGTGGATGCCCACACATAGAGGAGTATGAGGGTTCGCTGGTTCGCTGCGGTGTGAGGCTGTCGTCGCCGCAGAATAACAGGGGGTGTGGGTGAGTAGAGGGATGGCCTGGCCAGTGGTGGGAGTAGTAAGGGGCGGTGAGGCCTCCGCCGCATCGCTGCCGGCCACGGGAGGCAGGAGCACGAGGCACGACCGTCGCTGGTTTGGGCAGCTGGAGCAAGAAGACCAGAGGTTGAAGAAGCACTACGGTCGTTGGATGGACATCGTACGGTCAATGGAGCTAGAATCGTGCATATTGACTAAGTTGACAAAGCCCTCCATCCCCGTCAACTTAGTAGGCCCACAAGTCAGCCTACCGCTATACTGGGTCCTAGCTAGCAGGGGAGTATTCATTTTTTGTGCGTAATAAGGAGGCACTTCCTTGCGTGCAAAGATATAGCTGGTGGGTCTGAGCTGTCAGCGGCGGTAACGTTTTTTCTCGAAATACAGATGCCCTTTCGATGGGTCCCAGATATCAGGTGGAGGGATCATTATTTGCGCATAATAAGGAGGCATTTCCTTGCGTGCAGCCGTGGACCTAGCTGTCAGCCTCTCCATGCACAGTCCACTTTAGATGCATGTCGGTCATTGACCACGTTGACCAGGCCGCGCCGAGAGCACCAGGGCGGTGGACGACGGCGAGGCCTAGGAAGGGAACGACACAGAGCCAGGGAACACTCGGTAGTTGTTTCCCACGCGGAGGGGAGTACGACTGTATGAGGGTTTATTGGTTCGTCTGCCGTCGCTGGAGAATAACAACAGGTCTGGGTGAGTAGAGGGATGGCTAGGCAAGCGATGGGAGTACGGTGGGGCGGTGAGGCCTGCGCAGCAGCCCAGCCGGCCGCGGGGAGGAGGGAGCAGGCAGTCCCGCCGGCGCTTGTTTGAGCGGCTGGAGCAGGAAGAGCAGAGATTGAAGAAACACGACGGCCGTTGGATGGACATCCAACAGTCACTGCTTGTGCGTCTACCTTTTTTTAGGAAAGCCTCAAATCTGTGGAAAACAGCATACAGCTCATCTGCCATTATTTCTAATAATTTACAGCCCATTTGCTAATTCTTAAGGTTTTTTTGGAGCCCATATTCTTTTTGTTAGCATTACATCCCGTATTGTGGCCACGGTTAAAAAAATATACGAAATTTTTGCATATTTCGGTGCAGTCCGAACTCTTTTTAATCCTGAAATTTTGAGTCACGTTCAAACTGATTTTAAAAATAAATATATATCATTATAAAATCCAACAAATTGTCCACACATAAAAATCAATGCAATTTAAATTCTCGAAATGAAAAAAAGAATTTGAAACTAATTGCCGGTTTGATGTGTTTTAAAAATGTACAACCCATTTCTCATTACTGATAGGCCATTTTCTCGGCCAGCCAAATGAAACTCTCCTCGTCTTGAAAGATTTGCAGCCCAACAGGCCTGACAAAGCGACTTACTTGGCAAATCACAAAAAACTGGGTTGTGGCTGTGGACCCAGCTGTCAGCCTCTCCATGTACAGTACTCTTCTGATGGAAGTCGGTCGTTGACCACATTGACCACACCGCGCCGAGACCACCAAGGCGGTGGACGACGGCGAGGCCTATGAAGGGGACGACGCGGAGCCGGGGAAGACGCAGTAGTGGATGCCCATGCAGAGAGGAGTACAAGGGTTCATTGGTTCGGCTGCGGTGTGAGACTGCCGTCGCCACAGGGCTTGGCTAGCGGTGGGAGTAGTAGGGGGTGGTGAGGCCTCAACGGCAGCACAGACGGCCACTGGAGGCAAGAGCAGGCGGTCTCGCCGGCGCTGGTTTGGGCGGCTGGTGCAAGAAGAGCAGCGATTGAAGAAGCAACAGGACCGTTTGATTCAAATCCAACGGTTACTGCTGCTAGAATTGTTTGTTGACTAAGTTGACAAGCCCTGCGTACACGTCAACTTAGTAGGTCCACAGGTCAGCCTCCCAACCGGTGCGCCCCAGATGTCAGTGGGAGTAATCATTTTTTCGCATAATAAGGAGGCAGTTGATTGTGTGCGGCCAGCCCAGCGGAGCGAGTAGGGTGGGCCGAGGAAGCCTGCGCGGCATCACAGTGGGCCACAAGAGGAGGGAGCACGTAGTCCCGCCGGCGCTAGTTTAGGCGGGTGGAGCAGGAAGATCAGAGATTGAAGAAGAACGTCGGCCGTTGGATGGAAATCCAACAGTCACTACTGCTAGAATCGTGTGTTGACTGACAAAGCCTTGCGTAAACAAGTCAGCCTCGAAATTTGTGGCGTGTATAACCCATTTGCTATTATTTTTATAATTTTTACTCGTTTTCTAATTCATATGGAATTTATTGCAGCCCGTTTTCCATTTTTAGAATTGCTGCCCATTTTCTGGCCAGTACCAGGGTTTAAAAAAATAACTAAATATCTGGGAAATTTTGAAAATTCACAAATTTTTGCTAGGGAACAAAATATTCTTAATCCAAAAATTAGTAGCCATACTAAAACAAATTTAAAAATAAATTAGTACTATGTCATGTTAAATCCAATGAAATACGTATAAGATATCAGTGAAGAACAAAAACAAAAAAAGAAACTAATATCCCATTTGCTATAATTTTTTTGGAATTTTGAACCCCTTTTGATATTACTTTTAACACACACTAACCATACTCTTTGGTCAGGCCGGAATGCATCCCTCCTCGTCTTGAAAGATTTGCAGCCCAATAAGTCGGAGAAAACAAATAGGCCTAGCTTGGGTATTCTTCAAAAAGAAATACTAGGCTACCTATTTTCCCAAAGAAAAAACTGTTGGGCTAGTCATGTTGTTAGACAGGCCACAGAGACCGCACAACCCAGTTTATAGCCTGCTCCTCCGAATTACTACTAAAAAAGGTTGTGCAATTCTGTCGTTAATTGACTATACGTTGAAAATGATGTGGGTCCCAGATATCAGCAGGGTGGATTAGAGTAAGAAATGAGGGATTCATCTGAGTAGTAAAAGAGGCGCTTGCTTGTGTTCGGGAGTGGACCTGGTGGGTCCGTACTGCCATACTCACAACTACAGTCCTCTCCCGATTCACTATGTTGACAGGGACCATTTCGAAAAAAACTTTGTTGACAGGGCCGGACGACGGCACCGCGGCGAGCGCACCAAGGCGGAGGATAAAATGCTGTCGCCAATGTGCTGGGCTGGGTTGGACATTCTTATTGAAAAATAAAAATGGACCGGATCTATTTACGATGTTGACTACGATTTGCATGGGTCCGCTGGTTGCAGGAAGAAAATGCTGGGAGAAAGAAAAATGGTCGCTATCTTTGCCGAAGAATAATATCGACTGAATGTAACGACACTATCATAGGAAATAATATCCTCATGTTAAATCGTGAATTTAAAGAACTGGTGCATGAGCATTTAGCTTTATTTATTTATTTACTTATTTATGTTTAGGGGACCATGAGCATGTACCTGGGCCGGATTCATGTGAGAGCATCCCTTCCAGTTAATTATGGGCTTCTCTATTGGGCCTTCATCAGTGGGATGCATGTTATCAACAAGTGGAAAATGTGTTCCGTACGAAAAATAGTATGCGCTACGTATGGTACAGGGCACTAAAGGATTGAACCATGCAAAGACTTCCAAAACATTGTGTTTGACGTTCTAACAACACATTTATTCAACCAACAGACGAAATATACTACTGATTGTACATTGAAAATAGTAGCAGCAGCAACCAGGGTTGGGGTGCAACAGAAGCAGTAAGCAGGCCAGAAGAGCGAAGACGCAGCTCTCTCTTCCAAACCAAACATCAGCCATCATTACAAAAGGACTACCAAAAAAGAACAAGTGTATGCATCAAACTAAATAAAGATCCTGCTACACCAAGTGTACACATCTAACTAACTGGCTCAGTTAGACGTTACTATTTATTAAGCTGTGGAGATTGGCTGACGGCTTGAACCAGATGGGTTCCTGACGGGGGAAACTCCAACCAGCACGTCAAAGTCTGATACTTGCGAGCCTCTCTCCTGCTTTGGGATGCAGAGCGTGGCTGCACATATCAGGGTATGGTGCATGCAGAGACGCATGGTACACTGTGTACACACAGTTTTGCCTGATGAACGAAACCGCACTGCCATCATGATCCTTGCCGTCGGTTATCTCCTGGTTAACCGGATAATTCAGTCCGACAAACAAAGAGTGTGTACCAAGGCTACTTACCAACCTCCAGCCAAAAATTCCTGAAGGCCCAGAGAAGCTAGGATCCTGCTCAAAGACCTTGCAGTGACTATGATTGTATTCCGCGAAACAACACGTCCGGTACGTGCGAACGATCATCAACCGTTCGCCATCGTCTGATCGAGCCAGGAACCACCTGCAACTGCCATGTCGTTTTTCTTTGGAAGGTTATGGGATTAGGAAGGGTAGGGACACCAGGCGTCCTACGACATCATATCAAGTTGGAGTCAAATAACCCACAAAAAAAGTTGGAGTCAAATAAAAAAGGGCTCTTGATGTAGTCAATCTTAAGAATAGCATGTTATGAACATGAATATTTTTTCAGTAAATGTTGACAGTAATATAAGCAAGCCATCATGATATCATAGGAAAGTAACATAAAAAAAGTTGGAGTCAAATAAAAAAGGGCTCTTGATGTAGTCAATCTTAAGAACATCATGTTATGAGCATGAATATTTTTTCAGTAAATGTTGACAGTAATATAAGAAAGCCATCATGATATCATAGGAAAGTAACATACTGCTGTAACAGCCGTTTGTAGCGATGACTGGAGTAGGCCAGTAATACGTCCAGCCATAGAAGGAGTCGACAGCGTAAATGAAGCCCTTGTGTTCAATGGCATTAGAGAACCATGAAGGATATATGATCCTGCAATGGACGTGCAGATTTATCCACTTACCGCAGTGACCTGTCAGATAGGTGAGACCGCGGTTGAGGAACACAATTAGCCTGAAGTCTTTATAATTCGCAGATCTTGTGGGCACTTGGCAGATTACAACCTTGAGTAAATCAAACTTGGTATCATGTTGGCTACTGTAAGATTCCGAGTATTCTGGGCCACGGTGCCAAAGCGGTGTAGTGTTAATCAAAGGAAAGGGGATCAATCGCCGGGTGTAGACCTCCACGAGCATCCAGCTGCCGCGACCGTCGACGAGCACCATCCAAGACGTGTTCATGCTGACCTAGTACATACCATTAATGTAGTTGAGGGTGACGGGGATCGGATCGCAGTCAAGGGGGTTGATGCTCGCCACCCTACGATCGTTATGCTCCATGACACGCCGTTTCTGAAGATCAGGCGGCATCAGCAAGCAAGGAGCTGGCTTAAAAAGCTCCGGCCTGAGGGCTTTGAGTAAGCGGTATAGCCCCGAGGAGGACGCGGCGAGCGGCATGGTACTGAGATTGTCCACACGCGAAACAGTGAGCTTGATTACCTCTATGGGGAGCGAATTCCAGCCACTCTTTTGGCGGACGCTGCTTGGTTCTACCATTGTTAGTGCTTGGGTTTCGGACAAGGGGGGAGGCGCCTTAGCGGGGATGGAAGATTGGACGAGGGAGGAGGCGCCTTAGCAGGGATGGAAGAGCAGACAAAGATGGAGAAGTGAATATGTGCTGCGGAAAGTGGACAGGTGATGATGACTACAGCACGCCGCTTGACTTACGAGACACATACCAGCAGCGTAGGGTCATATCAAAGTCAGACAACTTGCTTGAGTGATCACAGTACTGGTACTCCCTACAGTACCTGCTACTATGCCCTAACTTGCTTGAGTGGAGTAGTAGTGGAGTAGGACTCTGCTCTACTACTAGCACCGGAGGAGTAGTGTGTTCTAATCTAAAATAGTTACAAACTTCAATGCCCGAGCTGGGAACAACTACGAACCGCCATCGGTGCTAACTCCAATCCTGCAAGTCATGGATGCTACAAATGTGTAGCCAGCCTGCAAGTCATGTACACTGTACTGACAGTGGAACCCACAGAGTACTTAGAATACAAGATTAAGGATGCAATTAACTTTTTATAGAGGGAGAATCATACACGCAATTAACTCAGATGGATTGGACGTGACTCTATAAGAAAGTGCCATGTCATCTGTAGCCAACATGTATAACAATGGATACTCAAAAACTAACTCTTGAAGATCATTTCATGCAAAGCACAATAAGAGTTATTTCTTCACAAGTTTTGGATGCAGGTTGAACAGTTGAACGCTTTTGTTTGCAAAAGATACTTTTTATCTATTTCAGCCTGATATTTGTGAGCTCTAGTGATGAAATAATATCCGAACAAACCTATCGATACCCGTTACACATGAGATGACCCCCACATCATTTTTCAAAATAAACAACTCCCCGATCAATGCATTTCACTCTTTCGTGCAACGCACGAGCACCTTACTATAGATTAGTACGACCAAAAATTGAACTAACATTATATATAGTACGATAAATGATGATGCATGTCACCTAAAATTATAGGAGTATCATTGAAAACTATGTTCAAATATGAATCCAATGATATTGTTTTTATTGACATGCACTAACATTTTGTTAGTTAAATCTTCAGTCAAATTCAATGGGGGATAAACCACGACCGATGTAGTTGTACTAGTGTAGAGGGCGGCGCTACACGGGAGTCTCACCCCGCTCGTGGCGTGGCAGTAAACCGTCATATCACAAAACCCATCCACTCCCAGTAATAAGTGTCCTGGTAAAATAAACGGACAAGCAACCATCACATCCCTCCGTCTTTTTGCATTTCATCTCTCTGCATTTACTTTCTCCGGTTCATCTCGCACACTCGATCCCTAGCTACTACTCCTAGTATCCCTAGCTACTACTCCTAGGGCCAATTCTTTTGGTGGCTTCCCCAGCTTTTCCCATAAGACTAGTCATAGTGGAGACTAACATTAAGGCACCTCACTCATTTATTTGGGCTTCTAAGCTACTAGTACTAGTAGTACCTCCGTCCTGGTTTATTCCTCACCATTGTAATTTGTGCTAAATTTTGACCAAACATTTAACTGATAAAATGTTAGTGCATGTGACATGCACTAACATTTCATTAGTTAAATTTATGATCAAAATTTGACACAGATTATAATGGGGACCAATAAACCAGGACGGAGGTAGTAGTTATGGGATTACTAATCTAGAAGCCTAAAAGAACTGTCCCCTGGTACTCCTACTAGTAGTAGTACTCAAGTTGGAATTCCAATTGCACGGCACAACTTGTTAGGCAAAAAAATTGATATAGGGTGTACGAAGCGGTTTGGGAATTTGCATGCCTTTCCGACCAGTGAGATACTCCGTACAAAGTACGACAGAGAAATAACCACAGAGAAGGAAGCTAAAAGTAAACAATCAAACGAGCATTTTTGCATTTGTTTTGCATTGAATCGTTTCACAAGCTTGACTAGTTTTGTTTTTATACTTTTACAAAAACCGCATTATAATGTTAAAATGTGCATTTGCACGTACATAAGTAATAGTAGTACTCCCTCCGTCTAGGTGTATAAGTCTTCCCTCCTTCTTGGTCACTGTGCACAACCAAAGATGACTTATTGACCTGGACAGAGGGAGTAGCACAGTCTGCAAGCATATATATAGAGAGACGTGTAGTGCGATAGTATATAGTAAAGTTTGTGCTATATGCATGTACTTGCAAAATGCGTACGGATACACAAGGTTTCCAAACTTTCCCTTTTACATACTTAATTAAGGATGCTAATAATTCCTGAACATTCGGGATTTATCATTTGCGTCCCAAAACTAATGAGATCGCCTTGCGAAACAAAAATTATACTCCTACTAAAAGCCACGGCGCTCGCAGGAGCGCTTGCGGCATGCCACGAGTGCCCTGGTGCGCGGCTGTTTCCCAGCGCGCCGACACAACGCCTCTTCCTCAGCCTCGCAACTCGCGAGGTGCTGATTGGCGTCTTGCTGGCGGGCGAGCGCGATCTCACCAGTGTGGTGATCCGGTGCCAACAGGTACTCCTCCTCGCTGCAAGCATGCACCTGGTCCACGTACCGCCAAGCGTAGATGAGGCGCTTGGGCCCGACTGCACTCAGGGCGTCGGCACGGGCGTCCTCCGCCACCCTCACGGCCCTCGCACGAGCCTACTGCCAAAGAGCCAATTGCCTGACTCTCTCGGACGCGACATAGGCCTCCCAGGCAGCTTGTTCCGCGGTGTGCTTCTCTTCCTCGGCCTTCTTCTCCGCCTCTATTTTGGTGCGCTCTACTGGAGGCAAAGCCTCCCACAAGGAGACATCCATTTCTTTCTAGAGCTCCTCAAGGCTGGGGGCTCGGCGGGCGGTGCGGTGTTCTCCTCGTAGCGGGGAGCCGATGCGCATGCTGGCGAGATTGGGAACGCCGATGCGTCCACCTCGAGACGTCATGGTGAGGAGCGGAACACCGACGCATCCTCCTCGACTAGTGGCGGCGAGGAACGGAACGGCTACGCGTCGCGTCGCGGTGAGGAGCGGAACACCGATGCGTCCTCCTCGACTAGTGGTGGCGAGGAACAGAACGGCGACGCGTTACCATCCGCGCGGTGCAGCGAGGGGCGCCTAGGTCTTGGGAGGGGCGATGCCATGGTGGTTGACGTGAGAGGGAGGGGGAGGAGATAGAGATGAACATGAACGTGAGGGGGAGCGGATAGCGATGTCGTGGGAGGCGCAATATTTATAGCAAGCAATGGCACACCTACGTAAGATATGGACTGAGCTGCACTGACTTAACTGCAGGTCCAGTTGCGTCACTAACATGTGGGCCAGAACTTTGTTGGGCCCATATGTCAGTGACCCAATGCACCTGCAGTTAAGTAACAACTATGTGGGCATATTTGCTGGAGTATATTAAGGGGGAGGGAAGGGGTGGAAATATTGCTGGTCACAGCGGATTGGTGCCCAACGAACGGGCTTCCTGTAGGTATGGGGAACGGTGCATAATAAGTCTCATCTTGCATGTCGGGCTAGGTATAGTCTCAAGTCATTAAAAACATACACGCCCCACACATGTTCATATTTCAAGGTGCACTAAATTATTGCATGCGATGATTAAGGCTAGCCATAATGGTGGTATCTTAGCTAGTATCATGCACACGGGAATAGCAAACATGCTGATGTGGCAAAGAATTAAAGAAGAGAGGGGGGTTTGAGTAACTAGTGTTCATGCATGCATTGGTAAATACATTTTTTGTGAAGAACTACAAAAACTATTCCACCGCCTCTATCTTGCTAAGAGTAGGTCAAATTTTTTAATCGAGCCCTTTAAACTATAAGGGAGGTAGTAGTACTAGTACTCTAAGAGCTAACCTTGGCCCTGTTTGGATCCATGTGTTAGAGTTAGTTTGGGTTAGTTTAAACTCAACTAACCCAAAAAAATCTAACCCACCCAGGAGGTGCTTATTTGGGTTACTCCCTCCGTCTAGGTGTGTAAGTCATCTTACGTTGTGCACCGCGACCAAGGCGGAGAGGAAAACGAGAAAACTTAATGTCTTTTTGCTAATTAATAGCATTGCATGCAATGAACTAACCACTGCATGTCATGTTTGGAAGTCTCAAGTCATTGAAAGCATGCACCGCCCACATCTCGTATTCGTTGATATGTCACAAAACAAGAAACGATATTGTAGATATTGATATTTTTAGTACTTATAAATTTGGTCAAACACTTTGCAAACGGTTGACGGAAGTAAAAAGGACCAGAGGGAGTATCATGCATGCGGAGTAGGCAAAAAAATTGCTCATTTATAGCCGGTCGAAGTCTCAAAGGGTGCGACCGCGCGAGGGAGGCGAAGGTCGTGGGAGGCGTGATGGTTGACGGAATTAAGTGAAGTTACCCACGCACCGGCATGGCGTGCGAACTGGAAAAAGCTATACCGTCAGGCCTACGATATGGGTCTAGTAGACATGACATCTAGTGGGTCCCACATAGTTCTTGAGAACTCTTTGGGGGCTTGCAGCCATTTATCCACCGGGCAAGCCAGCAACTCCATGTCGTTCGCACGCCCTACTCATCCTCGTCTTCTACTAGTACAGTACCTTATAATAGTTCGCTCCTAGTCGTCCCGTCCTTTCACATTACAGCAGTTCCACTAATCCTAACCCTCCTCCCAAATCCATGGCGTCCCAAATCTCCATGATCGGCAGTGAGTACAACGTTAGAACCATCACCATCGATGAGTTCGACGTCATCTACACCCGTGGATCCGCGATGGTGAAAGCATGCCTTGCTCGCTTCCTACGCATGTTCAACAGTTTCAACATCTCCAAGTCCTTCACGTGTGGTCCTTCCGATTTTCATTACTAAAAACCATCATCTAAATCTAAACATAGTATTTGCCCTAGAACTACCAGGTTCAACATCTCGCAACATAAACCTATGCAACCATACGCCAAGGAGGTACGTAGTAGGTAGTACTATGAATTCCATTTTCGCTCCATACCAATCGTTCTAAAAACTACATAGTACTTATAACGCACCATTGAAAATCGGAACTCTTAACCTCGCTAAAAAATGATGCTATTTTAAACGTGGCTACTCAATCTGTGGCAACTGGCGAGCCACCGCCTCCAAGTCATTCACCTGTGATCCCGACCATCAACTCCTACGGATCAAATTATCACGCGAGCTGACTATTCCTACAAAGGTGCGCTCCACCACGTACCTGGTACCCGCGAATGCAACAATCGTGCACATAGGGTTTTAGGGTTTATTTTTAACGTTCCCTTTACGTAGCACTCATGTGTGCGAGACAGCGAGAGACCGACTGCGTGCGTGCGCCTCTTCTCTTCGTATATGTACTCCACCATTTGTCTGGTGTCCAAAAAATTATAATAACTACTAGCAATGTGCCAATGCGTTGCCACACGATATGAGTAGATTAATACATATTCACCGATTTGATAGAAAAAAAAGTCTAGTTTTGAAATACGTATATCACTAAAAAATTGTTATGTTTCACTCAAAATATATTCCTTTGGCGGTTTTGATGAGATAAGGGAGGAATGTTGTTGGTTTCAAGATTCGAGAAGTGGTATATGTCTAATTTCTACTCTTACTAGCAAGATGCCCGTGCGTTGCACGGAGCATCAAGATCTTGTGGGAGAAAAGGATGAACGAGGGAAGGCCTTATCTGCAAATGTGGAGAGGAGTGCGGGTAAATTGCCATAGTTTCGTTCCTATCTGTCAGATATAAATCGGACGGCCTATATTGCAGGATGGCAGGCCCACCATCATCACCAACTCTGTTTTTATCCCTACTAGCAAGATGCCTGTGCATTGCACGGAACACCAAGATGCATTTATTTTACAAAATATCTGTTGTGATTGATCCATGCAAGAGTAATCCCATATGTAAAAACTAACAATATCTCGAGAAAGAGGAGAAACGAGGTGAGTAGGAGTTGGGCGTGGTGGCGATTGGTGGTCGGACTGAGCATGGGCATGGGGATGGACGACGCCGGTAGCGGCCAGCCGGCCACCATGCCAGATTGTTCCAGTGGCTTCTTTTTTAATTGCTCAACAATGAGGTTGTGAGAGATAAGGATGAACGAGGGAAGACCTTATCTGCAAATATGGAGAGTGGTGGGGTATCTTTTTGCAAAATTGTCATACCTTGCTATCTATCCGTCAGATATAGATCGAACGGCCTATATTGCAGGATGGCAGGCACACGATCATCACCGACTATGCTTTTTATAAGAGTTCTCTACTCTTATAAAAACCCGAGTTGGTGATGATGGTGTGAGAGAGACAGAGAGTATGGCAATTTTGCAAAAAGATACCCACACCCCTCTCCACACTTGAAAATAAGGCCTTCCCTTGTTCATCCTTTTCTCCCACAAGATAAACTACTCATACAAATGCATCTTCATGTTCCGTGCAACGCGTGGGCATCTTGCTAGTTGTTGTAAAAAGCCCATGTGTGAGAGAAAGAGAGAGGGAGAGAGGAGGAGGATGGAGTGCATGTGTGACAAAGACACAAAGAGTGTGTGTGCGAGAGGTGTCAGCTTAAAATGAGGCGATAGTGTGTGTGCACGATCGAGAGGGCGTGTCTCAAGAAGGGAAGAAAAATCTACATAGATACAAGGAGCGGGAGAGAGACATGTACGCGATAGTGGAAGCACGAGTGTGCGGGTGTATAAACCTATCTAGAGGCTAGTCGATAAATGTTTGTGAGAGAAATACGAGTCGGGGTGCGAAAGCGGGAGTTTTGTGAGTGAGACAGAGAGACGACAGTCGAAAAGGGGAGTGGAAGCAGGAGTTGTGTGTGTGTGTGAGAGAGAGAGAAGGGGGAGTTTTTCTGATCGGTAAACAAATGAATAATGTCAGTCTGGGATGGAGACGAAAAGGAGACTGCAACAAATGTTGTGTCTACAGGAGAGAGAGAGAGAGAGTAATTTTAGTGGTATGATTCATATCTAGAGACATATAGGGTGTGTGAGAGAATCCCATAGAGAGAAAGACAAAGTGAAAGACGAGTGGAGACTGTGTGTGTGGCGGTGAAAAAGAAAGCTTAGGTACCTAGTGATACAAGAGAACGGTAGAGACGTGAGAGATAATGAAAAATATGTAATGTATAATGATAGGGAGAGTGTGACACTTCTCAAGGGAGATGTCGAGAGACCATGTTTGCGAGGATAGGAGAAACATGAAGTGAGCGTGCGGGTGAGCTGGAGAAAAGAGAGTGATAGCTACATGAAGGAGCATGCATGCGAGAGAGATGGGCATGAAAGGAGTGAACATAAAAGGGATTCAAATATTTGAATTAGAGATGATGATACATGTAATCCATACTCGAACCAAAATTGATCTATCAAACATGCATACTCATATGAATTCACGCGCATCTATGTTATTTAATATGTAGATATTACTGATCCATACATTTTAGTAGAACATAATTTGGTTTAATTTTTTGAATCCAACCTTATGATTTTCATATCATTGTATTTGTAAAGAATATTATACATATAAAGGAGCAGAATCCTTTGTTGTGCTTTTGAAAGTATATATATATAAAATATGTATATAGAATTTTATTCCAATCAAAAATGGATCCCGCCCGAAAAAAATAGAATACAAACGGGATTCGAATTGAGTTGGCACGGTAAACGTGCACTCTGCAAAATTTGAACGAAGCGGGGAAAGTCGCAGTAACCGCCCGAAACCAAAATCTGTGAGATGGAAATTACTACTGCCTATCCCTGCCATGCAAAGCCTATCTGCTCGATTTCTATAGGTTTCGATAGGGGTAGGTTTGTAATTTCACTCGAACGTGACATAACCGCCTCTCACCCGGATTCATACACGGTGGGCGCCAAAACACAGTGTGTCCTCGGCCGAGATCGACTCCCTCCCCGATTCATACACGGTGGGAGCCAAAAACAAACTCTCGTCGGCAAATATTTGGTGTATGCGAGATTACCGTCCTATCCCCAACCGACTAATATTGTTGTGATGTAGGAAAGTTGAAACGGGGGCTATGTTTGTAAATTTCCTCGCATTTGAGACAAGCGCGCCCTGAAGTCATGGTTCCCCCCTTCCTCTCCACCTTCATTTCCCCATTCATACTCCGTGGGCGCCAAAACACCCTCTCCACTGCAGCCTCCTCCGTCCGCCACCCCATCCAGCGCCGTCCTCCTCCACCATGCCAGAGATGATACCCCGACGCCGCCGTCCATTACAAGCGATCGACCTCTCAAATCCATGGCTTCGGACCGGGATCCTTGCATCCCGTCCTCTCACTTCATCCCCGCCGTCGTCCACCTTGCCTTTGCCGCTCCTACGACCGTCTCATCCACCGCGCCCCGCCGCCACCGTATACCCTCCTAGATCTGCTTCCACGCCACTGACAGCCATCGTTATCGCAGCATCGTCAAATTCTCTGCAGATGCATACACGGCGCCGCACCAGAGGTGATACTCTTTCGTATCTGCTCAACTTATTTATCGTAGCAAGAAAATAGATCGCCACTACTTTACTCTAATTTCTTGTCCATCGCTTACTTGCTAGTTGAGAGCAAACATTGGTTGCGAAGTTGCCTTTGTCTGGTTTGCACCTTCAGATCCGCCATGGCACGCTCAACACTATACTCCCAATGCTTATGGTTTTCGCCTTTTATATTCCACACTAGTTAAATCACAGTAGACTAAATTTCAAAATTGGGTCAGTTGATTTTTCAGAGCTCGTCGGAATTCGCCGGTGCGAACGAAGGGGCTCGGGTGGGGACTTTGGTTGTTGGGGGGCAGTGGTGGGGCCTCGCCGAATGAAGAAAACTCGACGCGGGTGGGGGCGGGGGTGGCGGAGGAACACAGGCGGTGGGGGCCGATGGTCCGGACGGCGGCCCGTGCGGTGTTCTGTATGGGAAGAATCAGAGACGAGGAAGAAGAAGGGTTAGGAGACGTAGGATCTTCACCAACCGCCTAAAATGGTCGAGTGACCCAAATGCAGACATGCCTTTATATTCAGGACCATCATCATACCTACTTAGCACTACTCCTGAATCCATCAAGCTAAACAACGTGCCACTCATAATTCCAAACTTGTTGCTCAAGTACAAATCTGATATGATGCTGATATTACTAAAACAAATAACATTTAATTGGTCAGCTAATGTTCCTACTTTACTTTCGAAAAAGCACGTGCACCACATATAGAGAGACAGCGGGGAGTTGCTTTCTTAATGCGCTCTAGTTCATCATGTGTGGGCACTGCGCAACGAACATTTTATTATCCAAAATCTGCTTGCTCTTCTTTAGCATGTTCCTCTTCCGTTCTTATTTAATAAGCACTCTCTCCGTTCCTAAATACAAGTCTTTGTATAGATTTCACCATGGACTACATATGGAGCAAAATGAGTGAATCTACACTCTAAAATGTATCTGGATACATCTGTATGTGATCCATAGTGGAAATCTCTACCAAGACTTATATTTTGGAACAGAGGGAGTATGATAGTAGTACAGTATGTTCCTTGTAGTGAAGATGAGCAGGGACATTTGCAGTGTAGAGGTCTATACGGTCGGTTGGTATGGACACTTTGAACTCTTCGGGCCTCTTTGATTCGTAGGATTTTGTAAACATGGGAATAGGATTTGTAGTGGCCTGCCCACTTGAATCCTGTAAGAATAGCAAGGAAATGCGGGGAGCTATGTCGCCTTTAAGAGTTCCATTGATATTAAGAGTACCACACCTTCAGTTGAAGAGAGCTGGTATCCGAAGCCTTTCTAGCCGTACCGGCAATACTAGCACATATATTCCAGCAAGTTCCACTTTTCTGATTTTACTCTGATGCTTACGGTTTTCCTGTTATATCTACACTATGATCTGTGTAGCTGCTTTGTGTCACACTAGCAGCAATCCACTCTTGAAGCTAAACACTACAATGACTTACAAAATTGGCACCAAGGCATTGAGTGCCAGTCTGGATGCAATGAAACTCATACGCTCCCCACCTGTTGACTCTTGTTCAGAATATGATCCTAATGACTCTTGTTCAAAATTGCCACATATAGAGAGACAGCATGGAATTGCATTTCCTTGGGCGTTGTGTTTCATCATGAGTGGGCAACCAACATCGTATGCAATTAAGCGGAACCTCAATGTAGCGACCCAACCTCAAATGGTCAAGTCTATGTGCTTCAGTGTCATCCCTGGATCGGAAATGCTGACACACACAGTACTCGAAGGATTTATAACAGAGTAGCAATCACACACTTATTACATCAAATGTCTCAAAAGAGAACTTATTACAATAAATATGGCTTAAGGCCATCTAATACGATAACAGCGTAAGGCTTGGAAGATAAAGTGAGTCCATCACCTCCAACGGCATAGCTGAGTGCATGACAAACGACCTATCGCGTC
This sequence comes from Triticum urartu, assembly GCF_003073215.2. Lineage (NCBI taxonomy): Eukaryota > Viridiplantae > Streptophyta > Magnoliopsida > Poales > Poaceae > Triticum > Triticum urartu. The sequence goes on from NC_053027.1 coordinate 442,746,628, forward strand.
TTACTCCTCGTCTGAAAAGTCTACAACATAATACGTTGCAGCCCGAAAATGGGTCAGCACATGGAACATGTTGGCAATGTAACACAGTAGAGCAATGAATAGATAAATGCTAACACTACATGCATATATGGCTGGTGGAGGCTCTATGGTTAATAAGTTTTGCGAAAAGCTAATTTTTTCCTACAACAAAGGAATAAATTTTTATTTAACTATCATGGTAGTTGAACAATATTGAGAAGGTTCCTCCAACTCAATCCCAATTAAAAGTAATTATCAACCCAACAAATTAATTTAGAGTGACGAGATATAGTAGGATAATCCAAGTACTAGATACTCAAGTTGTCCATAACCGGGGACACAGCTAACCATGATTAGTTTGTACACTCTGTAGAGGTTTGCGCACTTTTCCCCACAAGACTCGATCTCCTCCGTTGGATTTCTCGCACTACGTGGTGTTTGAGAAACGGATGACCGACACACAGTCTTTCAGAAGCATTAACTCTTTACTCTGGGTGGACAGTTACACCTACTTTCCCACTACATCTGCTAGCCCACCACTGAAAGAGGTCACACAACACACTCAACTATGCCAGAGCCCATAATGGCTTGTGGCTGCACACGGAAGTTTCTAGCATGAACAATCTCATGATCCCTTTGAGCCTGGGTGGCGGGCCATAGGAGGGTCGCACGGTATATCCCCAGGATCTCCTAGACAACACTGGTATATCCCCAGGTGCCCAAACAAGCAATCCACCCAGATGTGTATTAAAGTTGCCACCTTAAGTTGAACCATTAATTAACAATCTCACATCTGTCATGGATACACTCAACCCAATCCACGTCCACGAGCATAGCATGGCAATATAAGCATAACGTAGGAGTAACTCCTAGGGGTTTGATAATAAAACAGGTAATAGGTTCTACCTCATCATCTACTTCCCAAACCCACATGTTACTAGATCCTACTCAAGCAATGTGTGAAGGTTGAAACTAATGCATAAAAACTGGTTGATAAAGGGGTATGATGAAAGTGTTACTTGCCTTGCTGACGATCCGCAAAACCTAGAGACTCGTAGTAGCACGCTTCGCACTCTGGGTGTTCTATCGCAAACAAACAATAGCATACATAAGCAATCAAGCAAATATGCATGGGTAAATCTCAAATAAGAAGATCTAACCAGAAAGTTCAACTTAAGAACTCCGGTTTGCAAAAATAATCAAATCAAACGGAGCAACGAAACTCAAACTGCAAAAGAAATAAGATTCGATAACTAATCTGGACTAAAGTCAAATTTTACAGTACCAAAATCTTGTTCAAGTTGGTTAAACGGAAAGAGGGCTTTGAGGCGAAGATCTAGGCGCTTGAATCACCTGATTCCGATAAACGAGCGAAAAGGTAAACTAGATCGAAAATTAGGGCAGAGATCGCAATCGAAAATAATCGCGAAAAACCCTGGAAAAAGAAAAACTTACGAACAGGCTAAAGAACGAACGTTCACTGTCTGTGACTAACGGGTGAACGGCGCTCATTAAAACGAACGAACGGATGAATGTCCGCTGTTTAACCGAACCGAGAGAAAAAAAACCCAAATCGATCTATTAAAAAAACATATCTAGGGTTTTCGAAATAAACCGAACGGTATTAGAAAAAACCGGCGGCTACCTCGGCGTACGTGACGGCGGTGGCAGCAGCAACTCCGGCGGCGGGGCGGTGGCTGGCTAGGGTTAGGGTTGGCGCGGTGCGGCGGGCTGGGCCTCGGGGTCGCGGCTCGGGCGGCTTATAAGAGGCCGGCCTGGAGAGTCCCGTCCGGGTACGGCCCGAAGTCAGTCCCCGCTCCTTTTTTAAAAAAATTATTCCGCGCAGAAAAACAAAGAGAAGAAATACTAAACGGACTTCAAAAATACCGAAATAAATTTTCCCCGTCCTCTAAAAATAAGCCGGACAAGGTGAACATTTATTTGGGCCTATAATGCAATTTTGAGAAACGCATATTTTTCCTAATTCAATTAAAATTGCAATAAAATCCAAATAAAATATGCAAATTGATTTTAATATTTTCCTCCAATATTTAATTTATTTTGGAGAATTCATATTATCTACTCTCCTATATTTTGGTATGAAATATTTTCGGAGAGAAAATTTATTAAAACCAAAGTGATCCTTGTTTCCATATTTGATAAAATTCAAATGTGCAAAACGGTGAAATCCCCTAACTCTCTCCGAGGGTCCTTGAGTTGCTTAGAATTTCGAGAATCGCGGAAGCCGAAATGCACAAAATATGATATGCATGGATGACCTATGTATAACATTCCAAATTGAAAATTTGGGATGTTACAAGCCTACCCCCCTTAAGATGAATCTCGTCCTCGAGATTCGGGTTGGCTAGAAAATAGGTGTGGATGGTCTTTCCGTAGATCATCCTCTCGTTCCCAAGTGGCTTCATCCTCGGTATGGTGGCTCCACTGAACTTTGCAAAACTTGATAACCTTGCTGCGAGTAACTCGACTGGCAAACTCAAGAATCTTGACAGGTTTCTCCTCATAGGTCAAATCACTATCCAACTGTATTTCTTCTAGTGGCCTCAGAAGGATATCGGCCATCCCTGCATGGCACTTCTTCAACTAGGAAACGTGAAACACATCATGGACTCCCGACAATCCTTCGGGTAACTCCAACTTGTAGGCTACCTCTCCCATGCGTTCCAAAACACGGTACGGTCCCACAAATCTCGGGGCTAACTTTCCTTTAACTCCAAATCGTTTAACTCCTTGAAGTGGTGACACTCTCAGATACGCTCTGTCTCCGATTTCATAGACTACCTCCTTGCGTTTTGAGTCTGCATAACTCTTCTGTCTTGACTGAGCTATCTTTAGTCTATCTCGAATTAGTTTAACCTTCTATTCCCACTCCTTAATCAAATCGGGTACAAACAACTGTCTATCTCCAACCTCATCCCACATCAACGGTGTTCTGCACCTTCTTCCATACAGGGCTTCGAACGGTGCCATCTTCAAACTGGCCTGGTAGCTATTGTTGTACGAGAACTCTGCGTAGGGAAAATTATCATCCCAACTAGATCCATAGTCTTGTGCACAAGCTCTCAGCATGTCCTCCAGAATCTGATTGACTCTCTCTGTCTGTCCATCTGTCTACGGGTGAAAAGTTGTACTGAACTCCAGCCTGGTTCCCAAAGTCTGATGCAGCTGGTGCCAAAACTTTGAAGTAAACTGTGTTCCTCTGTCTAATATGATGGTCTTCGGAACTCCATGCAGACATACGATCCTAGTCATATATATCTTGGCCAACTTCACACATGTATAAGTGGTTTTCACTGGGATAAAGTGAGATACTTTGGTCAAGCGGTCCACAACTACCCAGATAGAATCATATCCCGACCGGGTCCTGGGTAATCCGGTGATAAAATCCATGCCAAGTTTGTCCCACTTCCATTCGGGTATCGGCATAGGCTGCAGTAGTCCTGCTGGCTTCTGATGTTCTGCCTTCACTCTCTAACATACATCACATACGGCTACATACTCGGCAATATCCTCCTTCATACCAGTCCACCAGAAACGCTCCTTCAAATCCAAATACATCTTGGTGTTTCCGGGGTGTATCGAGTATGGTGAGTCGTGAGCTTCCTGTAATATCAACTTCCTGATCTTGGCATTATCTGGCACAAAAATACGGTCTTCGAACCACAAGGTGTCGTGCTCATCCTCACGAAAACCTTTGGCTTTTGCTTAAATCATCTTCTCCTTTATCTCGGCAATTTCTTTGTCATCCTTCTGAGCTTCTCAAATCTTTCCCAACAATGTCGACTGCACTTCCATGGTTGTAACAAAACCTTTAGGAACTATCTCCAAACGAAGTTCCCTGAGATTCTCTGCTAACACCTTTGGCATTCCTTCGCTTACGAGGGTGTTGACGTAAGTCTTCTGGCTCAAAGTGTCTGCTACAACATTGGCCTTGCCTGGATGATAGTGCAACTTCAGATCATAAGCTTTTATAAGCTCCAACCATCTCCTTTGCCTGAGGTTCAACTCCTTCTGGGAGAGAATGTACTTCAAACTCTTGTGATCTATGTACACATCACAATGATTTCCAATAAGAAAATATCTCCAGGTCTTGAGTGCATGTACTGCAGCTGCTAACTCCAAATCATGCGTGGCATAATTCAACTCGTGCGGTTTAAGTTGTCGTGAGGCATACGAAACAACTCTTCCGTCTTGCATAAGTACTCCTCCAAGTCCTAAGCGAGAGGCGTCGCAATACACTTGGAAATCCTTGCATATATCTGGCAGAATCGACACTGGGGCTGTAGTCAAACGTTTCTTCAGCTCCTAGAAACTTGCTTCACATTCCTCAGTCCAATGGAACTTGGTGTCCTTCTTCAACAACATCGTCATAGGCTTTGCAATCTTAGAGAAATTTTCAATGAATCTCCGATAGTATCCCGCGAGTCCAAGAAAACTGCGGATCTCTCCAACTGAGATGGGTGCCAACCACTCAGTGACTGATTTCACCTTGGTAGGGCCCACTGCTATACCTTCTCTTGATATAACATGTCCAAGAAATCCAACTTCCTTCAACCAAAACTCACATTTGCTAAAGTTGGCATATAACTGATGTTCTCTGAGCTTCTCGAGAATTAAATGCAAATGCTCCTTATGTACCTCCTCATTCTTTGAGTATACCAAGATATCATCTATGAACACCACGACAAACTTATCCAAGAACTCCATGAACACCTTATTCATCATACTCATGAAATAGGGGGGGCGTTAGTCAATCCAAATGACATAACCATATACTCATATAGCCCATACCTTGTGGTGAACGCTGTCTTGGGTATATCCTTTTCTCGAATCTTCAACTAGCGGTAACCTGATCGCAGGTCGATCTTTGAAAACACCTTTGCTCCTTGCAACTGGTCAAACAAATCAATGATCTTTGGCAGTGGGTACTTATTCTTGATTGTCACTTTGTTCAATGCCCGATAATCAACAACTATTCTTAGGGACTTATCCTTCTTCTCAACCAAGAGCACTGGGGCTCCCCATGGTGATGAACTTCATCGAATGTAACCTTTCTCCAATAACTCCTTAATCTGTTTCTTGATCTCCTCCAGATCATTTGCGGGCATCCGGTATGGTCTCTTTGATATTGGCCCGGTGCCTGGCAATAGCTCTATCAAAAAAATCTATGTCTCGATCTGGCGGCATCCCTAGTAACTCTTCTGGAAATACATCTGGGTAATCCTTCATGACATGCACTTCCTCCTAAACAACTCCTGTGAGAGAATGTACTTGGGTTCTCCTTGGAGAATGCCTGGAAACATACTTGATCATTTTTCCCTTCGGGGTGGTAAGCAGAATCGACTTACTAGCGCAATCGATGTTTCCCCCATTCATCGATAGCCAATCCATTCCTAGTATCACATCCAATCCTTGTGACTCCAAAATTATCAAGTCTGAGGGGAAAACATGTCTTCCAATGGTTAATGGCATCTGAAAACATCCTTGACTTGCCATATACTCAGCTCCTGGTGAACTTACTAACATGGGTGTCCTAAGTACCTTAGTGGGAAACTTATACTTATCCACAAATCCCCTTGATATGTATGAATGTGATGCACCAGTATCGAAAAGAACAATTGTAGTAAAATACTTAACCAAAAACTTACCGATAACTGCATCTGGCTGCTCCTCAACTTCCTCCATGTTCACGTGGTTCACTTGTCCTCTGTTGAAAGGGTTGGGCTTCTTCCCAGCGCTTCCATTGCCATTGCCGTTCTTCAATTCTGGACAATCGTTGGCGTAGTGCCCAGTCTTCCCGCACTTGAAACAAGTAATGTGACTTTGATCCTTCTTGGCAGGTGTGGCTGGGTTAGAGCGGTTCTGATTGCTACTTGATCCGTTCCTATTCCCATTCCTTAGGCCATTATGATTATGCGAACATCCTCCATTGTGGGTGTGGCCTCCATGGTTAAGGACAAGTCCTCCCGAGTTCGGGGTGAGACGGGGCTTCAGTTGAGCTCCAGAGTTGTACTTTCCTTGTCCATACTTCCTCTTGCGGCTCTCTATCTGCTACTGCTTCCCTTCAATCATAAGAGCCTTGTCTACCAACTCCTGGTAGTTGTTGAATGTTGCCACCATGAACTGCATGCTCATCTCATCATTTAACCCTTCCATAACTTCTCCTGCTTCGCGGCATCTATGGCCACATCATCAGGGGCATAACGAGATAGCTTACTAAACTCATCTACATACTGAGCCATAGTACGATTTCCCTGGCGTAAGTTGCGAAACTCACGCTTCTTCATGCTCATAGCTCCAGCGGATACATGGGTTGTGCGGAATGGTTGCTGAAACTGCTCCCAAGTGACATTGGCTATAGGAAAAGTGGTTGTGTAATTCTCCCACCATGCGGCTGCTGGTCCATCCAATTGGTGTGCGGCAAAACGCACCTTCTCCCCATCTATGCAACCTACGGTGGTCAACTCCCTTCCTATCCTGCGCAACCAATCATCAGCAACTATGGGCTTGGTGCTACTGGAGAACACCGGCGGCTGCAGCCTCAACGGCTAAGTTGTCAACTAGAGGTGGTGGCAGTGGGTTATTGTTGTTATTGTTTCCTTGGTTCTGAACTAACAACTGCATCAGTGTATTCTGCTGCTGGATCAACTGAGTGAGCTCCGGTGGGAAATCAAAACCGGGGTCACGTCTCGAAGGCATCTGATGGGTTTAGAGGGAAGAGTTTAGAATAGAATGAGGTCTAGTGAGATAGCACTACCCATATGCACATGAGACAAACACAATCATATCATATCACTCAATCAATCAAGCAAGGGCATACAAACGGTCTAGAACTATGTTAAAAGTGCTCGGACTACTACTATATACATGGGGGAAACTACTAGTCATATGGTGGTCATCTAGAAACATTGTTCGGTGGAAGACTCCATGATATCCGCTCCAGCTTCATCTTCATAGTCATCATCACTATCGTCGGGGTCGGAGTCAGTGTCGTCGATGATGATGTAGTCTTCAGAACGGATCTCCTTAGGTTCGTTGTCTTCTCCTCCTGGTGCGGGGTCTCCCGTGAAAACTCCTAGCTTCCTTGTTAGGTCGTCATTCTTCTCCACTAGTACAATGATTTCCTCCTCGTAATTATCGCATGTAGCCTTCAGTTCCTCTTCAAGCTCGGTGATCCTTGTCATCGCCTTCTTCAAATCTATCATGCTTGTGCACATCTGGTTCTCCTGGCGTCGAATGTGCTCGTTTAACCCCTGGATGAATGCTGCAATGGATATATCCCTCCTGGTGCTGATCATCTCCCATTGCTCGTCTCAGCGCCCACATATCTGGTATATAGTGTTCTTCAGCTCTTGTTTGTACACTTCTCCAATACGTCCCACAGTAATGTGGGCTGCCATGCTCTTGCCTAGACTCCAAGCGGGTGCATCAAAAGAAAACTCTATAGGATCCGTAACTGGCGTGAATGTCCTTCCTGGAACTTGAACTTGAACTCGAATCATCCAGCGCTCCTCTTCTGGTAAAGTGGCATTGTAGGTCCCGGTGAAGCTTGGTATTCCAATGTTCAGGTACCTAGTGACTTCCTTCAAGTGTCGTCCAAAAGGTGTGTCTTCATCCGGTTGTGCAAACTTGTTCCTCGAGTCCGCCATCCTAAAGTGTAGAAAATGGAGAGCAGTCAGAAATGAGTAGAGAAGAGTCACATGTGGCTTTTCTTAGTGGTCGTGTCCTACATTTAGCGTGTGCCCAGATACCATCTTGTAGCGTCCCGACCTCAAACGGTCAAGTCTCTGTGCTTCAATGTCATCCCTAGATCGGTAATGCTGACACAAACAGTACTCGAAGGATTTATAAAAGAGTATCAATCACACACTTATTACATCGAATGTCTCAAAAGAGAACTTATTACAATAAATATGACTTAAGGCCATCTAATACGATAACAGCGGAAGGCTTGGAAGATAAAGTGAGTCCATCAACTCCAACGGTATAGCTGAGTGCATGACAAACGACTTATCGCGTCTTACTCCTCGTCTGAAAAGTCTGCAACATAATACGTTGCAGCCCGAAAATGGGTCAGCACACGGAATATGCTGGCAATGTAACACAGTAGAGCAATGAATAGATAAATGCTAAAACTACATCCATATATGGCTGGTGGAGGCTCTATGGTTAATAAGTTCTGCGAAAAGCTAATTTTTTTCCTACAACAAAGGAATAATTTTTTATTAAACTATCATGGTAGTTGAACAATATTGAGAAGGTTCCTCCAACTCAATCCCAATTAAAAGTAATTATCAACCCAACAAATTAATTTAGAGTACTGAGATACAGTAGGATAATCCAAGTACTAGATACTCAAGTTGTCCATAACCGGGGACACGGCTAACCATGCTTAGTTTGTACACTCTACAGAGGTTTGTGCACTTTTCCCCACAAGACTCGATCTCCTCCGTTGGATTTATCGCACTACATGGTGTTTGAGAAACGGATGACCGAGACACAGTCTTTCAGAAGAATTAACTCTTTACTCCAGGTGGACAGTTACACCTACTTTCCCTCTACATCTACTAGCCCGCCATTGAAAGAGGTCACACAACATACTCAACTATGCCAGAGCCCATAATGGCTTGTGGCTGCACACGGAAGTTTCTAGCATGAACAATCTAATGATCCCTTTGAGCCTGGGTGGCGGACCATAGGAGTATCGCACGGTATATCCCCGGGATCTCCTGGACAACACTGGTATATCCACAGGTGCCCAAAGAAGCAATCCACCCAGATGTGTATTAAAGTTGCCACCTTAAGTTGAACCATTAATTAACAATCTCACATCTGTCATGGATACACTCAACCCAATCCACGTCTACGAGCATAGCATGGCAATATAAGCATAACGTAGGAGTAATTCCCAGGGGTTTGATAATAAAACAGGTAATAGGTTCTACCTCATCATCTACTTCCCAAACCCACATGTTAATAGATCCTACTCATGCAATGTGTGAAGGTTGAAACTAATGCATAAAAACTGGGTGATAAAGGGGTATGATCAAACTGTTACTTGCCTTGCGGACGATCCGCAAAACCTAGAGACTCGTAGTAGCACGCTTCGCACTCCGGGTGTTCTATCACAAAGAAACAATAGCATACATAAGAAATCAAGCAAAGATGCACGGGTAAATCTCAAATAAGAAGATCTAACCAAAAAGTTCAACTTAAGAACTCCGGTTTGCAAAAAGAATCAAATCAAACGGAGCAACGAAACTCAAACTGCGAAAGAAACAAGATCCGATAACTAATCTAGACTAAAGTCAAATTTTATAGTACCAAAATCTTGTTCAAGTTGGTTAAACGGAAAGAGGGCTTCGAGGCGAAGATCTAACCGCTTGAATCGCCTGATTCCGATAAACGAGCGAAAATATAAACTAGATCGAAAATTAGGGCAGAGATCGCGATCGAAAATAATCGCGAAAAACCCTGGAAAAAGAAAAACTGACGAACAGGCTAACGAACGAACGTTCACTGTCTGTGACTAACGGGTGAACGGCGTTCGTTAAAACGAACGAACGGATGAACGTTCACTGTTTAACCGAACTGAGAAAAAAACGAACCGATCTATTAAAAAACAGATCTAGGGTTTTTGAAATAAACCGAACGGTTTTAGAAAAAAACCAGCGGCTACCTCGGCGTATGTAACGGCGACGGCGGCGAGCAGCGGGGCAGCACGGCGCGGCGGCTGGCTAGGGTTAGGATTGGCGCGGCGCGGCGGGCTGGGCATCGGGGTCGCGGCTCCGGCGGCTTATAAGAGGCCGGCCTGGAGAGTCCCGGCCGAGTACGGCCTGAAGTCGGTTCCACCCTTTTTAAAAAAAATATTCTGTGCAGAAAAACAAAGAAAAGAAATACTAAACGGACTCCAAAAATCCCAAAATAAATTTTCCCCGTCCTCTAAAAACAAGCCTGACAAGGTGAACATTTATTTGGGCCTATAATGCAATTTTGAAAAACGCATATTTTCCTAATTCAATTAAAATTGCAATAAAATCCAAATAAAATATGCAAATTGATTTTAATATTTTTCCTCCAATATTTCATTTATTTTGGATAAGTCATATTATCTCCTCTTATATATTTTGGTATGAAATATTTTCGGAGAGAAAATTTATTAAAACCAAAGTGATCCTTGTTTCCATATTTGATAAAATTCAAATATGCAAAACGATGAAATCCCCCAACTCTCTCAGAGGGTCCTTGAGTTGCTTAGAATTTCGAGGATCGCGGAAGCCGAAATGCACAAAATATGATATGCATGGATGACCTATGTATAACTTTCCAAATTGAAAATTTGGGATGTTACACTCAAGAATATGCTTCCTCTTCTGTTCTTTAACATGTTCCTCTTTTGTTATTCTGTATTTAGTACGTACAGTATGTTCCTTGTCAGGAAGGGGAGCAGGGACATCTGCAGTCAACAGCTGATAGAGCTGGCATGTACTTGATCGATAGGCTTTCAATTACTAGCGGTAATACAACACCATATTTTCAAGCCAGTTCCACTTTCCTGATTTACATATCTTGGTTATGGCGTACCCCTTTTATGTACACTATGATCTGCCTAGTTGTTGTGTGCTCTTGTTATCATGGTTTGGCAATAAACTCTCTATATAGTACATTTTGAACCTATCATCTGCCAACTGTCCTTACTTCTGGAGCCTATTTTTTGTGTACTTGTGCCAGATTATATAAATGCACACGCACCATATTACAGCACACATGAGCTCCCTCATCAGAATCCAGTGATAGCACACAAGTGTTTACAGGGGCGCCTCTATATTAGAATATCATCTACATTACAAAGATAATCTCCCAACTATTTATGTTTTCACGGTTCTCAGATATTATACGTAGTTGCAGTGAATATATGAATCCGTGCATCAGAAGAATATTATGGAGCACTACAATGACTTACAAAATTGGCACCAAGGCATTGAGTGCCATTCTGGATGCAATGAAACTCATACGCTCCCCGCCCGTAGATTCTTGTTCAAAATATGATCCTAATGACTATTCTAACCTCGAGGAGTCAAAGGCAGATGGCCTGTCATGTTCACCCATCAAGGTGCCTGCTCTAATTGGGCAAGGTTTTATTGATTGTGCGTATCTTGCATATGTTGTCTTGCATTTCTTCTACTTTGTTGCACCACCATCTGCTTAGTTTACTCATCATATATGTCGAGATGCCATGCACATCCATTATCAATACATATTCCATCTGTCATCATACCATGTTTTTTCACTCAAATGATGTTCTTGTGCATCAGACATCAAAAAGGAAGAGGGTGATTGCCGAACCTGAAGGAGCACCAGCAAAGTCCTTGAAAACGTGGTTGTGCCGGAGAAATCAGACAGCACCCCACTTATATTGGTTGTACAATCAGTGACACAAAAAGTAGGACCGACTCCAGCAGACTGTACCCATACTTCACTAGCCACACCACTAGCCCCACCACACAGGACCTGCACTCCAGCAAAAGGTATGCCGATTTCAGTTGCCATAGCACCAGCCGTACCACAGAAAAATCCCACCCCAGCAAAAAGTGCAGCAAGTCCACCGGCCGAAGACCTATCCCAACTGCAGAGACGCCCAATTCCTGCAGATTGGAACCCCATTCCAGTTATTCCCGGTTTAAAAGAAAATGCTTTCAATGTTGTTAGGGACTATGTGCATATATTCCCATCATTAGAAGATTATAGTGAAGACAAACACCATTTTCACATCTTCCTGTCCCAGTTACGTGTAAGTGCTATTATTCATGGTGATTATTTTTCTGTTTTCTGCTGATTGAACACATCAATGATTTACATTACATTGTTGTAAGTAGGCGAGGGTCAATCTGGATATTCATGACGAGAAAAGCTTGCTTGCGCTTTTCAAGGAAGCATTGCAGCAGTATTGGTGTTACCTGAGGAAATCACACTTTTATGGCAATTCTATAAATGAATTTCTGGTGAAGTCTCCTGTGCTAAATTTAGAAGACATTGAATTGAAAAACCTTGTTATGCACTGGTCTCGTTCCGAGGATGAGGTACTGTCTAAGATATCGCATGACAATTTGAACTTCCACTTTTCTGCATGTGCCTTATGGATCTTTTTTGCGGGAAATATGCTCGAAAAAGAATTCTGGTTTGAAAAGAACGACATGCTATCACAAATATGCTGCTCGCTGCTTTGCTCTTGTTAGTACCTTTTGTCCTATATCACTTTACTTGCATACATACCTAGTTCATTATATGACAGCAGTATGCATGATAGCTTGCTTATCAATTGTTCGCTCCAAATTATCTGATCTGTATGAATGGTTACATTAGTGTAGAATATATCCAATGCCAATGAAATTTTTTAGCTCTGCATTGTTCTTGTAAGTACCTGTTGTCCTTTATCAGTGTACTTATATTGACAGGTAGCTGTTCATGTACCATCATTCTACAGGTTATTTTCCTTTGCCCTCCATTTTCTACACATAAGATCTATATTTACTCTTACCATAAGGTTGGATAACACCGATGGTACTGAAGAAGTTTAGCACTGCATTGCTCTTGGCTGTACCTTTTGCATGTATCGCTGTACTTACATTTATAGCTACTTGGTTATGTAGCATCACTCTTCATCTTATCTTAAATATTCTCCATTTTTTCTTATATTGTCACATCTATATTTACTCTTAACAAAATGTAGAATAAAGGCAATGCTTATGAACAAGATTCTGTGGTAAACTTCTTGAATTGCCCCCCCCCTCAGCATGGACAAGGGCTTTATAGAGCCTGCCTTCACCAATAATGTAAGTTTGTCCTTCTCAAGCCTTCAAACTTTGTTGTGTATATTTGGTTAGGCATGACTGCAACAGCTGTTTATTTTTGGTGTTTGCATCAAATTGCATGTTTAAAGTTTATTATGTACTCCAGTTCATAAACAAAAGTTTGTCCTTCTCAATTTAAGTTTTCAGTTGTACAACCAAGTTCCTTCTTCATACCATGTAAATTAAACTATACAGAGCAAGTGATCTTATTTTGCCAATCTGAAATGGGATAAATTGACAGCACACTAACCATTGATACTTATGACTCTTGATCTGTAATCCAGTGGTGTCGTGAAGCTGCCAACTCCTTCACAATGTCATTTCCTATCATGTCTTGACCTGAACAATACCATATTGTGTTAATGCTATTTTAAACTGTGTCACTTTATTCGTCGGTAAGAAATGTGATGAATTGTCAGCACTAATACTTATATGTGCAAAACATGTCATCTGTCTGCTTGTTTATCTTTCAGAATGAGGAGGATATAAGTGTCAAACAAGTGCAGTCTCACCATCTTGCTCAGCTTCTTGCACTGCAGTTCCCGAGCAGGGCTAACCTTTCTTGAACTCTATTGAAGTGTTGTCGGTTTTGTATATTATTTTGTCGGCGTGTTTAGTTGCACTGGTGGCGATCTTTGATGCCCAGTGTATGTAATCTGTTGTCTGCTTGTGCTTTATTATCATAGTGGCGAACTTTGATGCCCAGTGGATGTAATATGTCGTAATTTCTTTATTGTATAGTCTAGGGTTTTTTCTTATTCACGATGCTGCAGTTATTTTACTGTATATATATCATGTCTTCGCAATAAACCGGCCAAGCGGTCGTCATGCAAATCACCTATATGATCCGCATCATGGGCCCCGTCATCTTGGTCCGTTAATAGGCCTAAATGTAAACTGACCCACTAGTAGATTCGGGCCTTTAATAGGCCAAGTAAACCGCCGGCCCTATTTTCCCAAGAAAACTCAATGGGCCTTTAGGAGGTTGAAAAGTAGGTTAGGTCTGAAACATGCCGAACAGCTCACGGGCCGGCAGCAAGCCGAAATAGACCCCAGCCCATGAATGTGCCAATCAAATTATGGGCTTATAATAGGCCAAAATTGTCTCGGTCCTTATTTGGCCCAATCAGATTATCGGCTGTGAGCAGGCCGGTTGCAAACCGAGCCATAGTTAGGCCCAACTATATGACAGGCTTTTAACAGGCCGAAATTAATATAGGGCCGAAATGTTAAACGAGCCCTTAATAGGCCGAAACTAATATCAGGCCGAATTACTAAATGGGCCTTTAGTAAGTGGGTCCAAAAGCATATCGTCCAGTTGATGGGCCGAATCTGATATGGGCCATAATTTAGCCCAAAGCCTCTTAAAGGGCCGGACCTGATCTGGCCGTAATTTGGCCCAGAACGTGGTAGGCTTTTAACGTGCCGGATCTCATATGGGCCATTATTAGGCTCGGAACGTGGCAGCCAGTTAATGGGTCGGGCTACTAGGGTCCTCAAAATCTTGTGGGCCTACAGCTAGGCCGGCCCATTAATGTCAGTGAAATCTCGTGGGCCTTTAGCTGGGCCGGCCAATTATGGTCCACAAAAATCTTGTGGGCCTTCACCTGGGCCGGCCCATTATGGCCCGCAAAAATCTTGTGGGCCTTTAACTGGGTCAGCCCATTATGGCCCGCAAAATCTTGTGGGCCTTTAGCTGGGCTGGCCCATTATGGTCCGCAAAATCTTGTGGGCCTTTAGTTGGGCCGGCCCATTTAAACTTTATAGCCCACTTTTGGGTCGGTCCACATGTTAACATATCATAGGCACATCTCGCCCATTGGATGAGTGACACCTGTGCCAACGCGGAGCTGACACGTGTTTCCTCCGGCCAATGATGATTTTACACGTGGAAAATCCACATTGGTCCGGGCTGTTAATGGGTTATCGATTCCAAAACCGGACCCGATAACTTAACGATGTTCTGTTATGGTGGATGTCACGTGTCGGTCACCCTTGATGAAAGCACTTCTGTGACGCGCGCTTTATCGTCATGGAAGTAGACACTTCCGTGATGATAATTTTGGTAATGTCATGGAACACTTCTATGACAGCACAGGTATGACTATCTTGATTCTGTCATAAATTTGTCATGGATGTACATGCATGACAGAAAACGTGACCTACTGTGACAAACACGTATTATCACGGAAGTGTATTTTTTTGTAGTGCAATCACGCTGAGATTGACATGGCTTCGCCAAAGAGGTTGTACACTTCTTGTGGTTTGCCTTAATCTCACCATGCTTCTTTGCATCCTGTGATCTTCCAATTCTTGTGAACCAAACACCCAAATTGGCAGAAATCATGTGTTCTTAAATTCTCTGTTTTGCACGTGCATTCCTATCCTATTCCTGTCTATTTCCTATCCCTGCATAGTTAGAATCCTCAAACTCAAACAAGCCCATACACAATCACTTATGTTACAGATATGTGTCAAAGAAAACCTTGTGTGGTTTGTCCTGCTCCTGCGGTGCTGTGTTCCACCCCAGCTCAGCTGCTCCAACGACGGAAGGGTTCACCACAGCAGGGATCCGCTCTCCATACTGTCTTTCGCTGCCTCAGATCTTCTTCCCCGCCACCGGCAACCACGACAACTGCATTAGCATCATCAACTGAGAAGATGACCTTGAGGACTACACGGGTCCGCAAGAGAGGTCGCACTCTTCCGTGTCTGCTTATGTTATGCATTTCCTAATATGATGGCATGCTACTTTATCGTCATGTCCACCTATTAGACTCCGACTTAGGTCCAAACTTATGCTGAAACTTGAGTTTTTAAATGGTTTTGGGGTATAAATTGGGGCAGCAATCAGTACTATCTGTCTACTATCTGGTTAATCTCGGGTGTCTACTATGAGTTTCATGTTGGGTGCAAACAAACATTAAAGCAGCCATTATCTGTATTTTTGAACTAAAGCTATTATCTGCCTGCTATCATTTGTTTTGGGACTATCCATAGTTTGCTACCATCGCTCTAGATTTGTGCATGCACTCCTTACATAATCTCACTATGTTTTATTCCTATGCATGTCAGTTATTGTACACAATGGAACTGAACATGTAGAACAAAAGAGACGAGCCTTGCGTGGCAATAAAATTTCATGCAGACGTCGCTCCATGGTGGGTGCAAAGGTAGCCCCCCTCCACCCATTTCGGATCGTAATCAAGAGGAAGATAATTGTGATGAGGGGGATTCAGAAGCAGAAGACCACTCCTATTTACCCCATGAGGTCTTCGCTCTAACTTGGCATGCTGATGTTGGTAAAATCATGCATATGGTGCCTTGCATTGCTTACTATATACATCAAAGATGTCATCTGCTTAGTTTAGACATGCTTTGTGTCAATGCCATCTGTTTAGTTTCTTTATCATATATGTGAATCATGCAATGCCATCTTGTTTAGCCAGGCATCATATATGTGAATTTTGCAATGCCACCCTGGTTAGCCAGTCATCTTATATGTGAATTATATCATGACATCATTTTTTTATTACGTGTTAAATTTGTCAACAATTTTAGTACATTCAATTACTCTTCCTGTGCATCAGCCATTCGACACGGTCATGGAAAAATCTGGAGTGGAAACAAGGTCTTCAGAGCAAACAATGCTATCTGACGAAGTGCATGTCTTGCTGGTTACAAATAGCTCCTCAGAGGAGGATTCATGCCACCTGTTTAGTGTCTAATTACCATATATGTGAATTATGCAATGACATCTTGTTGCAAGACATTATATATGTGAATTATGCAATGCTATCTTGTTGCAAGGCATTATATATGTGAATTATGCAATGCCATGTTGTTTAGCCAAGCGTCATATATGTGAATTATATCATGCCATCCTTTTTTGTATTTCTCATTGCTTTTGTCGACAATGTTTGTATATTCAACTTCTCTTCCTGTGCATCAGCCATTTGAATTGGTGATGGAGAAATCTGGAGTGAAAACAAGGTCTTCAGAGCAGACAATGCTACCTGGTGAAGCAGATATCTTGCTGGTTATAGATAGCTCTCCAGAGGAGGATTCAGAGGCACATGACCAGTCCTATTATCCCCCTGAGGTGTATGCTCAAACTTGGCAGGGTTATATTACTCATATCATGCATATGTTGTATTGCAATGCTTAGTTTTTACATCATATACATGATATTGAATGCCATCTCCTTAGTTGACACATCATATATGCGATTGCCCTCTGCTCACTACCTTAGTATATAAATCATATATTTGAATTATATCATGCCATGATGTTTACATAGACAGCATGTATCTGAATTATGGCATGCCAACCCATTTTCTAAAGACATAATATAGTTATATCATCTCATCATGTTCACACTTCACATAGTCATCATATTTTGAATTATGTCATTCTATCCGTGAATTATATCATGCCATCATGTTTCCATCGATGGAATGTTTGTGATTTATGGCATGCCAACCACTTTAATAGACACATCGTATAGTTATATCATGTCATCTTGTTTACATAGTCATCATATTTTGAAGTATGTCATTCTATCCTATTTAGTTAGCCATCATACATGTGAAATTGTGTCATGCTATCCTGTTTAATTAGCCATCATATATGTGAAATTATGTCCTGCTATTATGTTTGGTTAGACAACATAAATGTGAATTATTTCATGCTCTGTTTTCTTACCTACTATCCATTGCACCTGTCTATCTTACAATGTTTGTACATTCAATTACTTTTCTTGTTTATTAGCCATTTCAATTGGAGGGGGTGATGGCAGTATCCGTGGGAGTAAAAACATGGTCTTCAGAAAAGATCGTGCTACCTGTTGATGGAGATAGAACCACGGTTGTACTTGACCAAGAACCAGCCCCACCACACATAACCCAGACTCACCTAGATTGTACCCCTGCCCAGTTGGACAGAGAACCAGCTACACCCCTTCTAACCCCAACCCCAGCAGATAGTAACCCAGTTCCTGTTGACACATCACCGTCTCCACCATAGAGCACCCAAACACGAGAAGTTAGTAAGGCAACTGCAGTGCCCAAAGCACGAGGACCACCACTCCGAACCCCAAGTCAACGCTTAAAGCAGAAGAAGAATTGTTCTTAGGTTAGGTTCTGTAGCTATGGTTCGTACTACTTTGCTCTTGCATCACTGTATTTACTCATACCAACTAATTTCAAATTTGAAGGATGCAATTGAAACTTCAATGGCGCAACAGGTATGTTTAAACCTATTTCTTTAATGTGTTTGCTATTGTGACTTGCTCTATGTTGATTTCAGTTTCAATTGAATAAACAGTTATATTCTCATGCCATGCACCTTACAAATGTTGTTATTACTGTGTAGTTTCCCACACTTATATTCTGTCTAAGTTGCTTTGTCTTAAATAGATATGATTCGAACAGTATCTATCTTGATTTGGCAACATAAACTAGAATGATATAGACCATACCGTGACCATACTACATATATATATATATATATGTTTGTTTCATGTTGTTATCCTGTCCACCTTACTACTGAACTGGTCTACCAAAATGAGTTTCATATACTACATTGTAAACCTGTGATGTGTTTGTTTGTCTGTTTCTCTTTTAGAATGCGGATAAAATATTGGAGAAGAGTACCCCATTATGCAATGGTATAGGAAGTAATGCAGATAAGGTTCAAGATAGTGAGACATCCCTGTTGGTCTCCAAGAAAGCTGATAAAAACTATATTGAAGACACTGAGACAACCCCAAAGTCCTGTCTTGATGTAGTGTTCGAGTTACTGGCTACAAATGCTGGCAGCAGCTCTTCGAACTCGTTGCCTGAATCAGTTCGGCTTCTTGAGTCTCAACTTCAAGTTGAAAGACATCAATCAGATGTTATGCGACAGGAAGCCGAAGGACTAGAGGAAGTCCCTGCAGAATTCAGATGCATACTTTCTGGTGCAACAACAAGTGCTGGAGGAATTAAGCGCCAAACAAGAGAAAGTTAATAAGCTTGCTAAGCATCTTGCCAGCATTATGGGTACCCAGGATATTTTTTCTTGAGCTCTTCTGAAGTGGTTTCATTTCTGGACTAGTTTGTTGCGGCGTTTATATGCTGCTTTCTTCCCTATATTTGCACTGCTGGCGAACTTTGATGCCCAGTGGATGTAATATGTGTAATAGCCATGATAGCCTAGCGTAAGTTGCTTGCCTATTTATTTCCTTATTGTCTTGTTTATTTGTTTTCTTGTAGTCAGTGCAGTTCTTTTTCCGCGGTTTGCTAGTGGCCGCAATAACCTATTCTTTAAAACTAGGCCACATTAACCATGGGCTACATATTTACTGTAGTTAACATGGGCCTCCTATGGGCCTTAGAAACAATGGGCCTTCTAAGGGCCGTAGAAATAATGGGCCTTCTATGGGGCGTAGAAACCATGGGCCTTATACGGGCCATTGACACAATGGGCCTTCTACGGGCCGTATCATCAATGGGCCTTCTACGGGCCGTATGATTGGTTGGCCAAACATGGACCAATAACAGACCACAGTATGGATGTAAATGGGCTAGAGTTGAAATCGTCTGTTGATGGACCGACCATAACGGCCTGTCATTAATCGGCCGTATTTGATGACTCTATGAAAACGGCCCAACGTATTAACGGGCCACAAACAGGCCGACTGTAACCATGGGCTAAATTTGGACCACAAGCAGAAAATGACAGTAACGGGCCAAAAGTAAACGAATGCTGGAAATGAGCCCAAGAATAAATGGGCCCTGAGAAGGCCGAAAGATAACATGGGCTGGAAACGGCCCAACGGAATAATGGGCCGTTAATGGGTATAAAGTGATACATTGTTCATTACGGGCTAGTTTTACCACGGGCCGTTAATGGGCCGAGGGTTACTAAGGGCCTCATATGGGCCGAAAGACGTCATGGGCCATACATGGGCTGGAAGTTAAAATAGGCTGGAATTATATTGGACGGCCCAGATGACGCTACTGGGCCTAATTCGGATAGGTCGTAAACAGGCCCTGGGTTAGTGGGCTGTAAATGGGCTATATGCGAACAGGCCATTAACAGGCTTGCCATGGGCCGGCCCGCCACCTTTTGACCAAGTCAAATGGGTCGGCCTTTTCACAGGAATGGGCCTCTGTTGGGCCGTGCCACGTGTCGACGTATCATAGGCGCTTTGGGTCCAATGAGTGGATGACATCTGTCCCAACGGCGACCGGCACGTGTTCCCTCCAGCCAATGATGATTTTACACGCGGAAAATCCCCATTGGTCGGGGCTGTTAACGGGTTATCGGATCCAAAACCGGACCCGATAGCTTAACGGCGTTCTGTTACGGTGGATGCCACGTGTCGGTCACCCTTGACGAAAGCACTTCTGTGATGCGTGATTCATCGTCATGGAAGTGGACACTTCCATGATGATAATTTTGGTAATGTCATGGAACACTTCTACGACAGCACATGTATGACTATCTTGATTTTGTCATAAAATTTTCATGGATGTACATGCATGACAGAAAACATGACCTACTGTGACAAACACGTATCATCACGGAAGTGTATTTTTTTGTAGTGGAAGCTCGACTTGTCATGAAAGGTTTTCGACAAGTTCAAGGGTTTGACTACGATGAGACATTCTCACCCGTAGCGATGCTTAAGTTAGTCTGAATCATGTTAGCAATTCCCGCATTTTATGATTATGAAATTTGGCAAATGGACGTCAAAACTGCATTTTTAATGGGTTTCTTAAAGAAGAGTTGTATATAATGCAACCAGAAGGTTTTGTTGATCCTAAAGGTGCTAACAAAGTGTGCAAGCTCCAGCGATCCATCTATGGACTAGTGCAAGCATCTCGGAGTTGGAATATACGCTTTGATGAGGTGATCAAAGCATATGGTTTTATAAAACTTTCGGTGAAGCCTGTATTTACAAGAAAGTGAGTGGGAGCTATGTAGCATTTCTGATATTATATGTATATGACATATTGTTGATTGGAAATGGTATAGAATTTCTGGATAGCATAAAAGGATACTTGAATAAAAGTTTTCTAATGAAATACTGATGACCCACAAGTATAGGGGATCAATTGTACCTATTTTCGATAAGTAAGAGTGTCGAACACAACGAGGAGCGAAAGGAAATGACAAGTGATTTTCAGCAAGGTAATGTCTGCAAGTCCTGAAATTGTAAGTAACATAGTAGTTTGATAGGAAGATATTTTGTAACGAGCAAGTAATGATAATAGTAACAAAAGTGCATCAAGGTAGACCAATCCTTTTGAGACAAAGGACAGGCCAAAACGGTCTCTTACAATAAGCAAAGCGTTCTTCAGGGTACATGGGAATTTTATCCAGTCACTTTCATCATGTTGATTCGATTTGTGTTCGCTACTTTGATAATTCGATATGTGGGTGCACCAGTGCTTAGGTGTTGTTCTTACTTGAAAAAACCACCTACTTATGATTAACCCCCTCGCAAGCATCCACAACTACGATAAAAGTATTAAGGATAAATCCTAACCATGGCGTTAAACTTTTAGATCCAATCAGTCCCTTACGGAATAGCGCATAAACTAGGGTTTAAGCTTCTGTCACTCTCGCAACCCATCATCTAATAACTAGTCCACAGTGCATTCCCTTAGGCCCAAATATGTTGACGTGTCATGTAGTCAATATTCACATGACACCACTAAGGGAATCACAACATACATACTATCGAAATATCAAACACATATCAAGTTCACATGATTACTTGCAACATGTTAGAACAAAAGTAACTACTCACAAATGATAATCATGCTCAAGATCAGAGGGGTATTAAATAGCATATTGGATCTGAACATATAATCTTCCACCAAATAAACCATATAGTAATCAACTACAAAATATAATCAACACTACTAGTCACCCACAAGCACCAATCTATAGTTCCGGTAACAAGATTGAACACAAGGGATGGACTAGGGTTTGAGATGAGATGGTGCTGTTGAAGATGTAGATGGAGATTGCCCTCCCCAAGATGGGAGAGTTATTGGTGATGATGATGACGATGATTTCCCCCTTCGGGAGGGAAGTTCCTCCGATAGAATCGCTCCGCTGGAGGGCAAAAGTGCTCCTGCCCAAGTTCGGCCTCGAGACGATGGCGCTCCATCCCGAAAGTCCTCTCCTTATTTTTTTTCTAGGTCAAAATGACTTATATAGAAGAAGATGGGCACCGGAGGTGGGACTGGGTGAGCACAACCCACCTGGGTGTTCCCAGGTGGGTTGTTCCCACCTGGTGGGCCCCCTCTGGTACTTATTGGCTCCAATATTCCTCATATATTCCATAAAAAATCTCCATAAAGTTTCAGCTCATTTGGAGTTGTGCAGAATAGGTAGCCTGACGTAGCCTTTCCAGGTCCAGATTTCCAGCTGCCGAAATTCTCCCTCTTTGTGTGTACCTTGTATACTATGAGAGAAAAGGCATTAGAATTACTCCAAAAGGCATTATTATGCATAAAAACATCATAAATAACAGTAACAAAACATGATGCAATATGGACGTATCAACTCCCCCAAGCTTAGACCTCGCTTGTCCTCAAGCAAAAACCGAAATCAAAAACATGTCCACATGCTTAGAGAGAGGTGTTGATAAAAACAAAATACGGACATAGAAGCATCATGTGAATTGTTATAACAGCAACAAACTTTGACATAAGACTTTTATCAAAGAACTCTTATCATAGACTTCTCATGAATAAGTAACAATTCATCACACTATCGGAGTATAAAGCATAAACTCTATTACAAACCAACAAACTATGTTCTGTCTACTTTGCAACTACAATTCATCATCTTTTCAGGAAGGGTCACGCATCAGAGCCTTAGGCAAGTCCACATACTCAACCATCATTTAGTCTTCTATGATTGCTAACACTCACCGCATACACGTGAGCAAAACGTTTCAACCAGACACATAGAAATATAGGGGCTTATAGTTTCGCCTCCCAACGTATTCACCTCAAGGGTGATGTCAACAATAATAACTTATGCCACCCATATTCAACTAGACACATGTGCCTAGATATTTCCTTACCACATGATTCTTGCCAAAGGAGAAAAATAAAAGGGAATAGGGATAAAAACTTTGACTCTTGCATAAAAGTAAATACATAAAAGTAAAAGATAGGCCCTTCGCAGAGGGAAGCAGAGGTTGCCATGCGCTTATCTGTTTGTATGCTCAACCCCTTAGTGCAAAAGAACATCACGTTGTATTGCCCCTTGTGATGGCAACCTTTATTATGCAGCCTGTCGCTTTTATTATTCTCCATCACAAGTTCGTACAACGCTCAATTTTCTCTTACACTAAATGATCTCACACTTTTAGAAGCAATTTTTATTGCCTTATTGCACTGATGAAAACTTACTTGAAGGATCTGACTCAATCCTTAGGTAGGTATGGTGGACACTTTAAAATAAGATTTGGGTTTAACGGTTTTTTGGATGCACAGGTAGTATCTCTACTTAGTGCAGAAATTTTGGCTAGCAAAGATAGGGGCAAGCACCAGATGTTGAAGGATCTATGAAAATATAACTTCTATGTGAATATGAACAAACATAAATCTTTAAGTTGTATTCCTTGTACAACGTCAACAATTTTGTCATATAATATTTTGATGGGGGCTCACAATCACAAAAGATTTCCAGGATAGTGTATATATATATATGTGAATCTTCTCTTCCCTTATTAATTCTTTCATGAATTGCATCATTGACCAATGATATGTTTGTCAATCTCTAATAAAATTTTCTACTTATACTTTTCCTTATGTGGTGTCATCACCTACCATAAGATTAGCATATGATCTTATTCATTTATTTCCTTTCTTTTTATTGGAACATGAAAGTAAAGAAAGCAAAAACTAAAACTTTATTATATATCTCGCATACGATTACAAGGATAGATCACTAAGCAAACTCTCGAAAAGAAAGGATCGAACTAAACTTTTATTCATCTAAAGCAAAAGATAACTATGGATCGAACTAAGATAAGTAAAGGAAAAAGATAGTGGGGTGATACGATACCGGGGCACCTCCCCAAAGCTTGGCGGAAGCCAAGGGGAGTGCCCATACCCGATACTCAATTTTATTTTGGTGATGAAGAAGGTGGTGGTGATGAAGTAGTGGTATTATCCAATATAACCGTGAGTAGATTCTTCAATACTTGAATCTCTCGAAGGGCTTGATGAAGTAACTCACTACTTTTCTTCACCTTAGCCATTATGTGTTTATTTTCCAGGCCCCAGGGGTTTGTTCCCGCACTATTTTCTCTTGGGCGAGATAAATCCCAATTGGACGGTATGTGCCTATGAGGAGTATTATCAAATCCGTAATTGTGAATCAAATTGCGAAAATTGTTACGATGTAACCGGTGTAAAGGCCTTTTTGGTGGGATTTCTTCTTGCACTTCCAGGCTCTCTTGATTATTTGATAGTCTCATGGCTTTATGAGGATTCGGATGAGTAGAGATGCCAGCTAATGTGCCTCTCTCGGAAGCCGGAGAGTGAACCCCAAAAGGATTTTCCTCTTCTTCTTCCATAGCAATCTCTTCAGCTTCCTCTCTCCTTGGATCCTCCTAAACCACCCCTGTGTCTACTTCTCCGTTGTTGGAGGGTGAGGAAGACATGATGCTGGCCCAGCTGAATCTGTCAACAAACAGCAAGGAAAAGAAAATAGAAGATTTCTCTGTGATACGATGGTCAACGGGTTCGAGGCGTATATAAAGATATTTTATCTTGGGAAACAAGCAAGATGCAGAAAAACAGAGTCCAAAAGGTACCCGAGGTGGGCACAACCCACCTGGGCACGCCTGGCTGCCAGGCGCGCCCTGGTGTCTTATCCCCACCAGGGTGCACTTCTTGGAAGTTTCTTATTTTCCTAATTTTTGTTATATTCCAAAACTGACAGAAAATACTTTTGCGGATTTTTTGGAGTCCGTTTACTTACCAAATCACGTACCTCCTCTGTTTGATGATTTTGGAGTATTCCGGAAGGACTCTTTTATTTGTTCTGCTGGTAACATAGTTTGGATAATATTACTTTCAACATTAATGGGCGTACATGAGATATAATGTTTTATTCGTTGCTCATTAACAACCTTCGGGTTAGCACATTCGACATTATTTATTTTGATGGCTCCAGACCGATAAACCTCCTCGATAACATAGGGTCCTTCCCATTTGGAGAGGAGTTTTCCTACAAAGAATATGAAACGAGAGTTGTATAGAAGAACATATTCTCCAACTTTAAACTCACGCTTTTGGATTCTTTTATCATGCCATCTTTTAACTTTTTCTTTAAATAACTTGGCATTTTCATAAGCTTGGGTTCTCCATTCATCTAAAGAGCTAATGTCAAACAACCTCTTTTCACCGGCATGTTTAAAATCATAGTTGAGTTCTTTAATTGCCCAATATGCTTTATGTTCTAACTCAAGAGGCAAATGAAAAGCTTTTCCATATACCATTTTATAAGGAGACTTACCCATAGGATTTTTATATGTTGTTCTATAAGCCCAAAGTGCATCATCTAATTTCTTAGACCAATTCTTCTAGGACCTATTGATAGTCTTTTGCAAGATTAATTTTATTTCTCTATTGCTAAGTTCAACTTGACCACTAGACTAAGGATGATAAGGTGATGCAATTATATGGTTAACAGCATACTTAGCAATCATTTTACAGAAAGCACCATGAATAAAGTGTGAACCACCATCAGTCATTAAATATCTAGGGACTCCAAACCTTGGGAAAATAACTTCCTTAAGCATTTTAATAGAGGTGTTGTGATCAGCACTACTAGTTGGAATAGCTTCTACCCACTTAGTAACATAATCAACAACAACCAAAATATGTGTATACCCATTAGAGGAAGGAAAAGGTCCCATGTAATCAACTCCCCAAACATCAAATGGTTCAACAGCAAGTGAATAATTCATAGGCATTTCTTGATGCTTACCGATATTACCTATTATTTGACATTCATCACAAGATAAGACAAACTTATGAGCATCCTTGAAAAGAGTAGGCCAATAAAATCCAGACATGAAAAACCTTGTGAGCAGTTATGTCTCCCGCATAATTCCCTCCATAAGATTGGGAGTGACATTTCCGTAGGATTTATCCCTGTTCATGCTCAGGTACACAACATCTAATAACACCGTCTACTCCTTCTTTATAAAGATGTGGTTCATCCCAAAAGTAATGTCATAAATCATAGAAGAATTTTTTCTTTTGTTGATAAGTAAAGCTAGGTGGTAAATATTTATCAATAGTGTAATTAGTATAGTTGGCATACCAAGGAGTATTATGATAAACATTTATTGTAGCTAACTGCTCATCGGGAAAACTATCATCAATAGGTAGTGGGTCATCAAGCACATTTTCAAACCTAGACAAGTTATCAGCTACGAGGTTCTCTGCTCCTTTCCTATCAGTGATATATATCAAATTATTGTAGCAAGAGAACCCATTGAATAAGTCTAGGTTTATCATCTTTCTTTTCCATAAGATATTCAATAACAGCATGGTCAGTGTGAACAATTACTTTTGAATCAACAATGTAAAATCTAAATTTATCACAAGCAAACACCACTGCTAGGAATTATTTTTTAGTAGTAGCATAATTTCTTTGAGCACTGTCTAGAGTTTTACTAGCATAATGAATAACATTTAATTTCTTATCAACTCTTTGTCCTAGAACAACACCAATAGCATAATCAATAGCATCACACATAATTTCAAAAGGCAAGTTCCAATCAGGTGGTTGAACAATAGGTGCAGAAATTAAGGCTTTCTTGAGTGTTTCGAAGGCTTCTGAACAATCATCATAAAAACAAAAGGAATATCCTTTTGCAAAAGATTTATAAGAGGCCTAGAAATTTTAGAAAAATCTTTGATAAATCTCCTATAGAAACCAACATGACCTAAGAAACTACAAATACCTTTGGTATCTTTAGGACATGGCATTTTCTCAATTGCATCAACCTTAGCTTTGTCGACTTCAATACCTCTTTCAAAAATTTTATGACCCAAGACAATACCTTCATTAACCATAAAGTGGCACTTCTCTCAATTCAAGACAAGATTTGTTTGTTCACATGTCTGCAAAACTCGATCGAGATTGCTTAAACAATCATCAAAAGACTTCCCATAAACAGAGAAGTCATCCATGAAAACCTCAACAATCATTTCATGAATGTCAGAGAATATAGCAGTAATACATCTTTGAAAGATAGCAGGTGCATTGCATAAACCAAAAGGCATACGTCTATAAGCATAAGTTCCAAAGGGACAAGTGAAAGTGGTCTTTTCTTGATCAGGTTGAGAAACAGGTATTTGTGAAAAAAACAGAGTATCCATCAAGGAAGCAAAAAATGTGTGTGCTTAAATAATCTTTCTAGCATTTGATCAATAAAAGGCAGAGGGTAATGATCTTTTCTATTTGCTTTGTTTAATTTTCTAAAATCAATTACCATTCTATAGCCTGTAACAATTCTTTGTGGAATAAGTTCATTCTTATCATCAGGAACAACAGTGATACCTCCTTTCTTAGGAACACAATGAACATGACTTACCCATCTACTATCAGCTATAGGATAGATTATACCTGCTTCCAGAAGTTTTAATATTTCCGTTCTTACCACTTCCTTCATTTTCGGATTTAACCGACGTTGGTGATCAACAATGGGTTCAGCATCAGGTTCCATATTAATCTTGTGCTGACATAGAGTGGGACTAATGCCCTTTAAATCATCAAGAGTATATCCAATAGCAGCGCGATGTTTCCTTAGAACTTTCAATAATCTTTCTTCTTCATGTTCAAGGTTAGCATTAATAATAACAGGACATATCTTCTTCTCATCAAGATAAGCATATTTCAAGTTATCCGGCAATTGTTTTAATTAAAACACAGGATCACCCTTAGGTGTAGGAGAACCTCCTAGAGTTTCAATTGGGAAATTGTGTTTAAGTAGAGGACGTTGTTCAAAGAAAATCTTATCTATTTCATTTCGTTCATACATATGTAAATCATTTTGATGGTCTAGCAGATATTGTTCTACAGGATCAGTAGGAGGCACAGCAATAGAAGCAAGACCAATTATTTCATCCTTACTAGGCAATTCTTTTTCATGATGCTCTTTACTAAACTTGGAAAAATTAAACTCATGAGACTCATCACCAAAACTAACACGGACAGTTTGTTTCTCACAATCTATTTTAGCATTAACGGTGTTCAAGAAAGGTCTACCAAAGATAATGGGACAAAATTCATCTTGTGGGGAACCAAGAACAAGAAAATCAGTAGGGTGTTTTATTTTCGCACACAAGACTTCAACATCTCTAACAATCCCAATTGGTGATATAGTATCTCTATTAGCAAGTTTACTAGTAACATCAATGTCTTCTATCTTTGTGGGTGCTATGTCATTCATAATTTCTTGATATAAGGTATAGGGAATCACACTCACGCTAGCACCTATGTCACATAAACCATGATAACAGTGATCTCCTATTTTAACTGAGACAACGGGCATGCCAACAACGGGTCTATGATTATCCATTCTATCGGGTTTGACAATTCTAGTGGCTTCATTACAGAAGTAAATAACATGACCATCTATATTTTCTTCCAAGAGATCCTTAACCATAGCAGCACTAGGTTCTACTTTGATTTGTCCATCAGGTTCAGCTGTTCGAATATAAATTTTGTTAACCATAGTTGAAACTTTAGCATGTTCCTTTATCCTAACAGGGAAAGGTCGTTTCTCAATATAAGCAGTAGGAACAACTGGATCAACATTATAAAGTATAGTTTCCTCTTTAGCTAGCTTCGGTTCTTTAATTTCTTCTTTAATAGGTGGGTGATATTTAAACCACTTCTCTTTAGGGAGATCAACATGACTAGCAAATGATTCACAAAAATAGGCTACTATCTCAGAGTCAAGTCCATATTTAGTGCTAAACTTTTGAAAACTATCGGTATTCATAAAAGATTTAACACAATCATACTTAAGCTTAATACCTGACTCTTTACCTTCGTCGAGTTCCCAATCTTCAGAGTTGCGTTTAATTCTTGCCAAAAGATCCCACTGGAATTCAATAGTCTTCTTCATTAAAGAACCAATACAAGAAGTATCGAGCATGGATTGATCATCACGAGAAAGCCGAGCATAAAAATTCTGAATAATAATTTCTCTTGAGAGCTCATGATTCAGGCATGAATATAACATTGACTTAAGCCTTCCCCAAGCTAGAGCGGTGCTTTCTCCTTCATGAGGCCAAAAATTATATATGTAATTCCGATTATGATGAACTAGATGCATAGGATAAATTTTTTGGTGAAATTCCAATTTCAACCGATCCCAATTCCAGGATCCAATATCATCGCATAGCCTATACCATGCCAATGCTTTTCCCTTCAAAGATAAAGGGAAAACCTTCTTCTTAACTTCATCTCCGGGTAAACCTGCAAGCTTAAACAATCCAAAAATTTGTTCCACATATATCAAGTGCATATCAGGATTTTCGGTTCCATCTCCTGCATAAGGATTAGCTAGCAGTTGTTCTATCATACCCGAAGGAATTTCATGTTCAATATTTTCAGTAGGTGCAGTAGGTTGAGGGGCAACTAATTGTGGTTCCGGTCGAGGTGCAGATACCCCGAACAAACCCCACAAAGGATTGTTTTCCATAGTAATAAGTGGCAATAAATTTCAGCACACTATATGAATGTTTCCTTACCAATTTCCACTTACCAAAGGTGCTTCACTCCCCGGCAACGGCGCCAGAGAATAGCCTTGATGACCCACAAGTATAGGGATCAATTGTAGCTCTTTTCGATAAGTAAGAGTGTTGAACCCAATGAGGAGCAAAAGGTAATGACAAGTGGTTTTCAGCAAGGTAATGTATGCAAGTGCTGAAATTGTAGGTAACATAGTAGTTTGATAGCAAGATATTTTGTAACGAGAAAGTAATGATAATAGTAACAAAAGTGCAGCAAGGTAGCCCAATCCTTTTGAGGCAAAGGACAGGCCAAAACGATCTCTTACAATAAGCAAAGCGTTCTTGAGGGTACACGGGAATTTCATCCAGTCACTTTCATCATGTTGATTCGATTTGTGTTCGCTACTTTGATAATTTGATATGTGGGTGGACCGGTGCTTAGGTACTGTTCTTACTTGAACAAACCTCCTACTTATTATTAACCCCGTCGCAAGCATCCGGAACTATGAGAAAAGTATTAAGGATAAATCCTAACCATAGCATTAAACTTTTGGATCCAATCGGTCCCTTACGGAATAGCGCATAAACTAGGGTTTAAGCTTCTGTCACTCTCGCAACCTGATGACCCACAAGTATAGGGGATCTATCGTAGTCCTTTCGATAAGTAAGAGTGTCGAACCCAACGAGGAGTAGAAGGAAATGATAAGCGGTTTTCAGCAAGGTATTCTCTGCAAGCACTGAAATTACAGATAACAGATAGTTTTGTGATAAGATAATTTGTAACGAGCAACAAGTAACAAAAGTAAATAAAGTGCAGCAAGGTGGCCCAATCCTTTTTGTAGCAAAGGAGAAGCCTGGACAAACTCTTATATGGAGAAAAGCGCTCCCGAGGACACATGGGAATTATCGTCAAGCTAGTTTTCATCACGTTCATATGATTCGCGTTCGGTACTTTGATAATCTGATATGTGGGTGGACCGGTGCTTGGGTGCTGTCCTTACTTGGACAAGCATCCCACTTATGATTAACCCCCATTGCAAGCATCCGCAACTACAAGAAAAGTATTAATGTAAACCTAACCATAGCATGAAACATATGGATCCAAATCAGCCCCTTACGAAGCAACGCATAAACTAGGGTTTAAGCTTCTATCACTCTAGCAACCCATCATCTACTTATTACTTCCCAATGACTTCCTCTAGGCCCAAATAATGGTGAAGTGTCATGTAGTCGACGTTCACATAACACCACTAGAGGAGAGACAACATACATCTCATCAAAATATCGAACGAATACCAAATTCACATGACTACTAATAGCAAGACTTCTCCCATGTCCTCAGGAACAAACGTAACTACTCACAAAGCAAATTCATGTTCATAATCAGAGGGGTATTAATATGCATATAGGATCTGAACATATGATCTTCCACCAAATAAACCGGCTAGCATCAACTACAAGGAGTAATCAACACTACTAGCAACATACAGGTACCAATCCCAGACTTAGAGACAAGAATTGGATACAAGAGATGAACTAGGGTTTGAGAGGAGATGGTGCTGGTGAAGATGTTGATGGAGATTGACCCCCTCCTGATAGAGGAGCGTTGGTGATGACAATGGTGATGATTTCCCCCTCCCGGAGGGAAGTTTCCCCGGTAGAACAGCTCCGCCGGAGCCCTAGATTGGTTCCGCCAAGGTTCCGCCTCGTGGCGGTGGAGTATCGTCCCGAAAGCTTGCTTAAGATTTTTTTCCTCAACGAAAGACCCCATATAGCAGAAGATGGGCATCAGAGGGCCACTAGGGGGCCCACGAGGCGGGGGGCGCGCCCCCCACCCCCGTGGCTGGTGAGTGCCCCCCCTCTGGTACTTCTTGCGCTAAGTATTTTTTATATATTCTGAAAATAACTTCCATGAAGTTTCAGGACTTTTGGAGCTGTGCGGAATAGGTCTCTAATATTTGCTCCTTTTCCAGCCCAAAATCCCAGCTGCCGGCATTCTCCCTCTTTATGTAAACCTTTTAAAATAAGAGAGAATAGGCATAAGTATTGTGACATAATGTGTAATAACAGCCCATAATGCAATAAATATCAATATAAAAGCATGATGCAAAATGGACGTATCGCAACCCATCATCTAATAACTACTCCACAATGCATTCCCTTAGGCCCAAATATGGTGAAGTGTCATGTAGTCGACGTTCATATGACACCACTAAGGGAATCACAACATACATACTATCAAAATATCGAACACATATCAAGTTCACATGATTAGTTGCAACATGATTTCTCCCGTGACCTCAAGAAAAAAAGTAACTACTCACAAATGATAATCATGCTCAAGATCAGAGGGGTATTAAATAGCATATCGAATCTAAACATATAATCTTCCACCAAATAAACCATATAGTAATCAACTACAAGATGTAATCAACACTACTAGTTACCCACAAGCACCAATCTATAGCTCCGGTAACAAGATTGAACACAAGGGTTGAACTAGGGTTTGAGATGATATGGTGTTGTTGAAGATGTTGATGGAGATTGCCCTCCCCAAGATGGGAGAATTATTGGTGATGATGATGAGATGATTTCCCTAGAGGGAAGTTCCCCCAGTGGAATCACTCCACCGGAGGGCAAAAGTGCTCCTACCCAAGTTCCACCTCAAGACGGCGGTGCTACATCCCGAAAGTCCTCTTCGTGTTTTTTTAGGTCAAAACTACTTATATACCAGAAGATGGGCACCATAGGTGGGCCTGGGTGAGCACAACCCACCAGGGCGTGCCTGGGCTCCCCGACGCACCCAGGTGGGTTGTGCCCACCTGGTGGGCCCCCTCTGGTACTTATTGGCTCCAATATTCCTCATATATTCCATAAAAAATATCCGTAAAGTTTCAGCTCATTTGGAGTTGCGCAGAATAGGTAGCCTGGCGTAGCTTTTCCAGGTCCAGATTTCCAGCTGTCGGAATTCTCCCTCTTTGTGTGTACCTTGCATATTATGAGAGAAAAGGCATTAGAATTACTCCAAAAATCATTATTATGCATAAAAACATCATAAATAATAGTAAGAAAACATGATGCAAAATGGAAGTATCAACGGTGAAGCTGCTTATATATTGGGCATCAAGGTCTATAGAGATAGATCAAGACTCTTAATAGGACTTCCACAAAGCACATACCTTGATGAAGTTTTGAAGAAGTCCAAAATGGATCAGTTAAAGAAAGGGTTCTTGCTTGTGTTACATGGTGTGAAGTTGAGTCAGACTCAAAGCCCGACCACTGCAGAAGATAAAGAGAAAATGAAAGTCATTCCCTATGCCTCAGCCATAGGTTCTATCATGTATGCTATGCTTTGTACCAGACTTGATGTGTGCCTTGCCATAAGTCTGGCAGGGAGGTACCGAAGTAATCCAGGAGTGGCGCACTGGATAGTGGTCAAGAACATCTTGAAGTACCTGAAAAGGACCAAGGATATGTTTCTCGTTTATGGAGGTGACAAAGAGCTAATCATAAATGGTTACATTGATGCTAGCTTTGACACTGATCCGGATGACTCTAAGTCACAAACCGGATAGGTATTTATATTGAATGGTGGAGCTATCAGTTGGTGCAGTTCCAAGCAGAGCATTGTGGCAGGATCTACGTGTGAAGCGGAGTACATAGCTGTTTCGGAAGCAACAAATGAAGGAGTCTGTATGAAGGAGTTCATATCCGACCTAGGTGTAATACATAATGCATCGGGTCCAATGAAAATCTTTTGTCACCATACTGGAGCGATTACCTTGGCAAAGGAATCCTGATTTCACAAGAGAACCAAACACATCAAGAGACACTTCAACTCCATCCGTGAACAAGTCAAGGAGGGAGACATAGAGATTTGCAAAATACATACGGATCTGAATGTAGCAGCCCCGTTAACTAAGCCTCTTCTGTGAGCAAAACATGATCAACACCAAGACTCCATGGGTGTTAGAATCATTACAATGTAATCTAGATTATTGGCTCTAGTGTAAGTGGGAGACTGAAGGAAATAGGCCCTAGAGGCAATAATAAAGTTGTTATTTTATATTTTCTTATTCATGATAAAGTTTTATTATTCATGCTAGAATTGTATTGATCGGAAACCTAAATACATGTGTAAATATATGAAGAAACACCATGTCCCTGGTGAGCCTCTACTAGACTAGCTCGTTGATCAAAGATGGTTAAGGTTTTCTAACCATGGACATGAGTTGTCATTTGATAACGGGATCACATCATTAGGAGAATGATGTGATGGACAAGACCCATCTGTTAGCTTAGCATTATGATCATTCAGTTTTTATTGCTATTGATTTCTTCATGTCAAATACATATTCCTTCGACTATGAGATTATGCAACTCCCGGATACCATGGGAATGCCTTGTGTGCTATCAAATGTCACAATGTAACTGGGTGATTATAAACATGCTCTACAGGTATCTCCAAAGGTGTTTGTTGAGTTGGCATAGATCGAGATTAGGATTGGTCACTCCGAGTATCGGAGAGGTATCTTTGGGCCCTCTTGGTAATACACATCATAAGCTTGCAAGCAAACGACTAAGGAGTTAGTCACAAGGTGATGTATTATGGAATGAGTAAAGAGACTTGCCGCTGACGAGATTGAACTAGGTATGAAGATACCGACGATCGAATCTCGGGCAAGTAACATACCGATAGACAAAGGGAATAATGTATGTTATCATAACGGTTCGACCGATAAAGATCTTCATAGAATATGTAGGAGCTAATATGAGCATCCAGGTTCCTCTATTGGTTATTGACCGGAGAGGTGTCTCGGTCGTGTCTACATAGTTCTCGAACCCATAGGGTCTGCACGCTTAACGTTCGATGACGGTATAGTATTATATTAGTTATGTGATCTGGTGACCGAATGTTGTTTGGAGTCCTGGATGAGATCACGGACATGACGGGGAGTCTCTAAATGGTCGAGAGGTAAAGAATGATATACAGGACGATGGTATTCGGACATCGGAAGTGTTCCGGAGGGTACCGGGTACATATAGGGCCACCGGAAGGGGTTCCGGGCACCCCCAGCAAAAGATATGGGCCTTATGGGCTGTCAGTGTCAAAACCAGCGGATCTCGGGTAGGGGTCCCGAACTGTGCGTCTAGGCGGATGGTAACAGGAGACGGGGGACACGATGTTTTTACCCAGGTTCGGGCCCTCTCGATGGAGGTAAAACCCTACTCCTGCTTGATTGATCTTGATGATATGAGTATTACAAGAGTTGATCTACCACGAGATCGAAGAGGCTAAACCCTAGAAGCTAGCCTATGGAATGATTGTTCTTCTTGGTCCTACGGACTAAACCCTCCGGTTTATATAGACACCGGAGGGGGCTAGGGTTACACAGAGTCGGTTACAAGGAAGGAGATCTACATATCCGTATTGCCAAGCTTGCCTTCCACGCCAAGGAGAGTCCCATCCGGACACGGGACGAAGTCTTCAATCTTGTATCTTCATAGTCCAACAGTCCGTCCAAAGGATATAATCTGGCTGTCTGGATACCCCCTAATCCAGGACTCCCTCAGTAGCCCCTGAACCAGGCTTCAATGACGATGAGTCCGGCGCGCAGATTGTCTTCGGCATTGCAAGGCGGGTTCCTCCTCTGAATACTTCATAGAAGATTTTGAACACGAGGATCGTGTCCGGCTCTGCAAAATAAGTTCCACATACAACCGTAGAGAGAATAATTTTTTCACAAATCTAATCTGCCGGCGCATTCCGCAGTGTGACATCACACCACAGCCAGGTCATCATTCGAATCGTTTTTCACAACTAACCTCAGCGTGTTTCGTGAGGCGGTTTCCTTGGCACGTCTTGTCAAAGCAGAGATCGTGTCCCCTTATTACAGGATTCCCATCAATACGGACGTGGGTAACCCAACCGTGCCATCAATTACGGCGCTTGGGGGATAAGCGAGTTTTACCAGGCTGGTGGGGGCGCATAGTTTAGTCTGCCCTTATAAAGGGATAAGGGTTCACCTTTTTCTACCCACACCTTCTTCCTCCTTGCTCATCCATTCTCGCGCACTCGAGCTCCAGCGCCCAAGTCCACATCCTTCTCCTCAACCCTCTCCAAACATGTCCGGAGCGGGAGGCAAGTGGATGGTCTCCTCCGTTACGGAGGGAGACATCAAAAAGCTGTGCGGGGCCGGATACTTAGCCGCGGATATTGCGCACCAGCTGCCAGCCGCGGGGCAGATCGTCCCTACCCCGGAACCTTACGAAAGGGTGGTTTTCCTCACCCGCTTCGTCCGCGGGCTGGGGTTTCCCCTCCATCCATTCGTCCGTGACCTTATGTTCTATTATGGGCTGGACTTCCATGATCTAGCTCCAAATTTCATCCTCAACATCTCGGCATTCATCGTCGTGTGCGAGGCTTTCCTCCGCGTCCGGCCCCACTTCAGCCTGTGGCTGAAGACCTTCAATGTCAAACCGAAGGTAGTAGGTGGCCAACAAGCGGAATGCGGCGGAGCCATGGTGAGCAAAATGCCCAACGTTACATGGCTCGAGGGCTCCTACATGGAGACCATAAAGGGATGGCAATCGGGGTGGTTCTACATCACCGAGCCACGCAACACCAATTGGGTGGCGGCCCCGAGTTTCGATCCGGAATCCCCACGCGGCTCACTTCCTAGAAGGAGAAGGGCATGTCCTGGGGCTCATCGGTGGAGCTGGACGGACTCCAGAAGTATATCTGGAACATGATAGGCAAGAAACTCAAGCTTGTCTACATAGTCCAGGTCATGCTCTTCCGCCGGATCCTCCCATGTCAACAACGGGCTTTCAACTTATGGGAGTTCGACCCGGCCCAGCACTAGACTCTACGCGAGCTCTTCGACACGACGCATAAGGACGTCTGGAAGGTGCTGTTCAAGGGCGCCGAGGTCCCCCCCTCCCCTTACTGAGGATCGCAGGCTAAGCACGACGCGCCCTGCGAATCCGGTAAGTTTTGTACATCTCGTAGGGTATTTACTTTCCATAGTTTAACCATGTGCGGGATCTGGGCTCCCATGCCTTTGACAGGACTGGGTGGAGACATCGGAGCAGATTGACTGCCCGGCCCCTCTGCCCGAAGACCCTGCAGACGCTCTCCTGACGGAGATGCGGACCCCGGCTCCTTATGAGGTGCCGGAGAAGAAGATCAGGCCACGGGAACCCGAAAGAGTTCCGGGCGCCAGGTGGTATCGGACATCGTCCGATAACTCCGAGACGCACTCCTCCCGTGAAAATGAGGAGGAGGAAGATGAAGATTCTCCCCCTCCAGCCGGGGAGACAAGAAAAGGAAGGCCGCCCCAACCGGGGAGGCCGGAGGGTCCAAGAAGGGAAGGACTCTCCTTCCGGACTGTTCCACCGCCGCCGCCAACAGCGAACACGAGTGATTACTCAGGGCCAAGCCCCTGGCGAAGTCGTAAGTATTCGGATACCAGAGTAACTCATAGCATACTTTTGTTGCACTGCTTCTCCTAACGTCGAATATGATTATGCAGTCCGCCCCGAGCCCGTATCGACGTATCCTCGTTGGACGGTTCCTTGGACTCATCGGATATGAATAGCGAATCACTTCCAACCGCCTCC
Organism: Triticum urartu; assembly: GCF_003073215.2. Lineage (NCBI taxonomy): Eukaryota > Viridiplantae > Streptophyta > Magnoliopsida > Poales > Poaceae > Triticum > Triticum urartu. Next base: position 442,783,919 of record NC_053027.1, read on the forward strand.
TCTCCTCGCCCTATGGACAATGTCGAGGTATTGTCTCAAGGGGCACCGAACCGAGGGGAGGTAGTCCTGGAGGCGCCTCAAGGCGACCTTCCGGACTCCAGGCGCAAAGGGAGCAAGACTCCCAAGGGCTCCAAGTTCGGCCCTCAGCCGAACACCGCGCCGGAACCTCCAGTGGTTCCGGACTCCGGCAGGCGCCCCCTACCAAGAGGGGCAAGCCGCCTGTGCTGGTGACCTCTGTCTATCCAGAGGCACCGGACAACCTGCTGGGAGCGCTTCGTAGCGCTTCCATCGACGAAGAGCACCGCACTATTATGAGTGTGGTGATCAAGAACGTTCAGTCCGCCAAGAGAGGACTGACTGAAGCCTGTGCCAGCCTTCTAACAAGCTTTGAGGTAAGTATTTAAAATATAGGAAAATATTACCGCATAGACAGTAGCCCCTGATGCTCTGTTTGGTGTTCACAAAGAAAAGCCGAATAGAGGATCAAATAATATCTGCAGGAGTCTAATACAAGTATGTCTATATGCGTATGCAGGCTTCGCTGCTGACCTCTGCCGCACTGACTGTGGAGGTCACCGCACTGAAGCAGAACCTCGAGCGGTCCGAGAAAGGGCTCGGCCTTGCCAAGAGGCAGCTCGAGGAGAACAAAGGTAAGTAATACCTTGTCTATATATATATATATATGTGGTTGGGCCACGACCGAAGTGGCGACCCTGAAGCAAGCGTTGTCCGAGGCCGAAAACAAAGCGGCCGAGGAGCGTACCGAGCGGGAGAAACAAGAGGCACGGGTGGGCGAGGTGCAGTAAGAGCTCCAAGCTCTCGTGAAGAAGCACGAGACTTTGGAGCTTGACTCGAAGACGCGAGAGTCCGAGCTTGCCGCGGCCCTCGAGAGTGCAAAGCATGCCAAGGCTGAAGCCCAAAAGGCCCTCCAGGAAATTGAGGCGATGAGGAAGATATCGGCGGGTAAGGCAGTCATTATGCAAAGCAAGCATGTGAAAGTAAATTACTTGTTACTTACCCGAGTCCGGAGCTCTCCAGGAGCATTCGCAGATTTGCCCCGCAGTGTGTCAGATGCCGCAAAGTACTACCAGGCCGAGGAGGGAAGCTCGACGGAGAAGTTGTTCTGGTCTCAGTATACTGGTACCGAACACCCGATGCCTGTGAGCGACCAGCTGAAGCAACTGGTCGAGCTGCACAAGGCGGCCGAACAGGCCATGAGGGGCCTTATAGTTCGGATGTGGCCTGGCGACTCCCTTCCCAGCAGCTACTTCGGCCTGGTCAGGCGGCTTGTGGATGCCTGCTCATGGCTGGAAATTATAAAGCGGTCCGTCTGCATCGAAGGTGCACGCCGAGCTTTTGCCTGTCCGAAGGTGCACTGGGCCAAGATGGACGCCGAGAAGCTGGTGAAGGAGGGGCCGCCGCAGGGCAAGGAGCATCGCCACCCTGAAATGTATTATGAGGGTGTCCTGAAGGGTGCCCGTCTTGTGGCAGACGAGTGCGCGAAGGAACTAATATTTGAATGAACTTGCTCGTGTGATCCTGTATTATGAAGACTTGTTCATGTGCGATATGCAACGCTTGTTCGAATTTAAAATATTACCTTCTGTCCGGCTGTTTATCAAATCTGAGAGATGGCCAGTCGTCGGCTTCTGCCCTGTAAGTGCATCTAGTGCCACCCTAGTTGGTTTTGGAGTATTGACGACAAACCTAGTTGAGGGACTAATGTGTTTGTGAGAATTGCAGGATAACACAGGTAGAAGTCCCTCATTGATTCGGTTTTCCTACCAGAGATGACCCCTAAAAATGTATGAAGACATTGATGTCAAAGGTGGTATATGAAGATATTCACATTGAAGACTATGACAAGAGAAGACATCGCATGAAGCCTATGGAGCTCGAAGACTTAGATCTTTCGTAGTTCTTTTTCTTCTCTGTTGAGTCATAGGAACCACCGTACTGTTAAGTGGGGTCCAAGAGAACCAGTCAGAATGACTGAAGTGATGCTTAACCAAAACCTATGTCTTTGAATGAAGACTATGAGAGCGAAACTTGTCCAGAGTCGGACAAGTCAGCCTTGCTTGTAGCCCAAGTAATGCTGTCGCGTGAGTTTGAAATCTGACCGTTGGAACACGTGTCAGTTCCTTAGTGACCCAGGGTCATTTCGGACAAATCAGGTCGGGTTGCCTAGTGGCTATAAATAGCCCACCCCCTACAACCATAAACGGTTGGCTGCTCAGAGTTAGAGTACGGCTTTTGTCGTTTGAGAGCAACCCACCTCGAAGCCTTTGAGAGAGAATTCCTTGCGAGGATAAAGCCCTAACCACCCAGAGCCTAAGAGTGTTAGGCATCACTTAAGTCTTCTTGTCTGTGTGATCTGAAGACTTATTACACTTGAGGACTGTGAATCCTCCAGCCGGTTAGGCGTCGCGTTCTGAGCATCCAAGAGACATTGTGGACTGCCGGTGAACGAAGTCTGTGAAGGTTTGGGAGTCTACCTTGAAGACTTACCAGAGTGATTGGGCGAGGTCTGTGTGACCTTAGCTCAAGGGGAATACGGTGAGGACTGGGTGTCCTGAGCTGCGTGTTCAGGACTGGGTGTCCTGGACTGTGTGTCCTCAGGTTTAAATACCTAGCCGCCCTAACCAGACGTACAGTTGTCACAGCAATTGGAACTGGTCCAACAAATCATTGTCTTCAACGGGTCACTGGTTTCATCATTCCCTTCCCTTTACTTACTGTTGGTCCTTGTGAAGTCATTGTATGATTGAACTATCTTCCGTCTTCATTGAGTGACTGCGTGTTCTGTTTGGCTTCATAATATCTTCCTACCTGATCCTTACTACCTAGCTGCTATTAGTCACTGTGCTTTCACTTCATTGAATACTTGACTATGGTTTGCCTAGTGTAGTCTACCTTCCGCTGCATGGTAATAGGCTTATTTCTATCGTTTGTCTTCTAAACTTCCACGTTTTGAAGACTTTCATAAAAATCACCTATTCACCCCCCCCCCTCTAGTCGATATAACGCACTTTCAATTGGTATCAGAGCAAGGTACTCCCTTGTTCTGTGTGATTCGCATTGACCACCTGGAGTTTTAGCTATGTCAACTACAGGGATAATCAAAGTCTCCGCTGCGTGCCCCGTCTTCGATGGAACTAAATATCCCTACTGGAAGAATAAGATGTGCATGCATCTTGAAGCCATTGACGTCGACCTATGGTATGTCGTCAAGAACGGCGTTCCCAAGGCTGGAGAAGGTGTCACTGCTGCTGACGTCAAGAAGTTCGTTTAACTGGACTCTACTGCCAAGAATATCATCTGTGGTCATCTGACCAAAGGACAGTATGGCCGCGTGAGTGCTTTGGAAACATCTAAGCTAGTCGGGGACTGGCTCTCCAAGGTCAACGAAGGCGTCTCAACCCAGAGAGATCAGAGAATCAGTGTCCTTCGCAACCTCTTCAACTGCTTCAAGAGAAATGACAATGAGAATGTCCAGCTCATGTTTGATCGACTCACTGACATCACGAATGAGCTTCAAGCCCTTGGCGCTACTGAGATCACCAAGCATGAAGTCGTCAAGACACTACTGAGATCACTTGACAGTTTGTTTGACACCCTAGCCCTGATGATTCAAGAACGTCCTGATTTCAAGACACTCGATCCGTCTGACATACTTGAGAGGCTCAACACACATGAGTTTCAGCTTTCTAAGAAAAGAGACATCTATGGTCCAAACTATGGGCGAACTCGTGCCTTGAAGGCAAAAGCTGTCTCCTCATCTAAAGAAGAATCCGACAGCAGTTCTGATGATCTTGAAGACATTGGAAGGGAACTTGCTATGCTTGTGAAGAAGTTCCAAAAATTCACCAAGAAGGAAGGTTTTAGAAAGTCTTCACGATCAAGCTCAAGGAATGATGAAGCTTTTGCTCATGACTACAAGAAGAAAACATGTCACAAGTGCAAGAAACCTGGCCACTTCATCTCTGAGTGTCCGCAGTGGGACAATGAGAACAAAAAGAAGAAGAAGAGCAAGGAATATGACTCTGACGACAAGAAGAAGAAGAAATACTCAAAGTCTTCTTCCAAGTCTTCCTCAAAGTCTTCATCACACAAGAAGAGCTCATCTGGCAAGGCACGTGCGTTTGTTCGCGAGGAAATGGATTCAAAGGAGGAGTCCGCTTCTGAGGAGGCGGAGGTGGAGTCTGAGGAGGAGTCCGATTCTGGCGTCGCAAGTCTGGCTACAGCATACGTTGCGAAGTCCATCTTCAACACTGAAGACAATGACTTCATCACCGACACCGATGCAAATGACAAGGACTACTCCGCTCCTATCTACTGCTTCATGGCACGCGGTGCCAAGGTAAACACACGCACTGCTCACTATCAAACATCTAGTGACGATGACTCTGATTGTGGTTCAAAACCCAGCTACAAAACACTTGCTAAAATTGCAACTGAACAACAAAAAGCCATGGAAGATATTCAAAAACTGTTAGACAAAAGCGATGATCTGTTAGGCGCTGAAATGACTCGATCTGAGTCCTTAATTGAAGACATAAAAAATCTTCACGTTAAGTATGAGGAACTTGAAAGTCGTCATGAAACGCTCTCAACAACTCATGAAAAGCTTTCCTATGATTATCTTCAAAGGAAGCAAGATCTTGAGAAATTGAGAGCGGCTCATGAAGATCTTCAAAAGGAAAATGAGTCACTTCGCGCCAAACAGATCAGTTCCGCTCAGGAAGGATTTGAACCACCATGTCTTAAATGCATTGAGCGTGATAATACTACTTCTATTGTTGAATGTTCTACTTCTGCTACTGTTGCAATATCTTCAACTATTGATGTGGAAACTAACCCCTCTGCTGAGGATACCACTGCTATTGCTGATGAGAATGCTAGGTTGAAGACATTGCTTGAAACAGGGATGTACAAAAGTCTTAAAGGGCATCAGACACTATGTGATGTCCTCAAAAAGCAGATCTTGAACCGAAACCCGAGGAAAGAGGGTGTTGGGTTCCTAAGGAAAATGAATGTTGATGGCTCTTACTAGAAACCTGAGCAGTACCCCAAAACCACATGGGTTGCTGCAAAGGAATCTTCAGCATATCCATCCACTCTATCTGGCTTCACTTGTGCAAACCCCATTGTCATTGATGAATCCTTTGATGCAAACTATAAACTGTTTAAAAATCAGAATGGTGAAGTGTTTGCCAGGTACATTGGTACTAACTGCAGGAATGGACCGCCTATGAAGAAGATCTGGGTTCCGAAAAAGTGTCTGGAGAATCTTCCTGTGAATGTGATCATGACACCACACGTGAAGAAGACAAACCCCAGACCACGGGCTTCATACAGTCCAAAGGCTTCATACAGACAGAGGACTCACCTGAGTCGCACTAACGCAAATGTTTTGCAGGGAAACCATGCTCAGGCCTATGAATATGAGTGCGGTTCATCAAATCGCCATGTTCATAAGACCAAGAACTATTCTACTTATTCTTATGAGTACTATTGTCCGCCTGCAAGACTGTTTGCTAGGGCTCCAAAGCCAAAGTTCTTAGATGCTGCACTTAGACTTATTGCTTCTAAGCCACCCTTGAAGATGTGGGTGGCTAAGAAAGCTTAACTCTCTTTTCCAGGGAAAGGTCTCCAGCAAAAAACCAAAATCGTCTGACGCTATTGCTGGGGACCTTAAACATCTTGTAGGCCGCAAGATCAAATGCCCGAATGGTCTTACTATGTACTTCGTTCCTGAATCGCTTGCTACTCTCCCTATTAGTCCTAATCTGGATCTAAGCTTTCATAACCCACTGGTTCATCAAATGTTTTTGCTTCACAATTCTCTTCGTGAAGCCTATCCCCCTAACTGCACTGTAGGGTATGATACCAGCATCTTCAGAATGGATTATTGATAGTGGGTGTACTAATCACATGACTGGCAAAAGAAGCCTTCTTATGGACTCAACCTTACGTCCATCCGACAAGAGTCACATCACATTTGCTGACACTGGTAAAAGTAAGGTATTGGGTCTAGGTAGAGTTGCAATCTCAAAGGATCAACACATGGATAAAGTCATGCTTGTTGAATCCCTTGGCTTCAACTTAATGTCTGTCTCAATGCTTTGTGATTTGAACATGATCGTAATGTTTGGAAAATATCGCTGCCTTGTTCTAATGGAATCTGACAAGTCTCTAGTGTTTGAAGGGTATCGGAAAGATGATTTGTACGTGGTAGATTTCTCAGCAGGACCACAGCTTGCCGTATGTCTTCTAGCAAAAGCTTCAGAATGCTGGCTCTGGCATCGGAGACTAGGGCATGCTGGCATGAGGAACCTCCACACCCTTGCAAAGAAGAAGCATGTCATAGGCATCGAGGGCGTCAAGTTCAAGAAAGATCACTTATGCGGTGCCTGTGAAGCAGGAAAGATGACGAGGGCCAAACATCCCTCGAAGACAATCATGACAACCACTCGACCCTTCAAACTGCTCCACATGGATCTTTTCGGTCCCACTCATTACTCAACTCTTACTACTACTGCTTGTCTCTATGGCTTTGTCATTGTTGATGATTATTCTAGATATACTTGGGTGCACATAATCCTCTACAAGACTGAAGTGCAAGATGTCTTCAGACGCTTCGCCAATCGAGCAATGAACAACTATGGCGCCAAGATAAAGCACATCAGAAGTGACAATGGCACTGAATTCAAGAACACTGGCCTTGATACATATCTTGATACTTTGGGCATCACACATGAATTCTCAGCTCTGTACACGCCACAGCAGAATGGCGTCATTGAACGCAAGAACAGAACACTCATTGAGATGGCCAGAACGATGCTAGATGAATACAAGACTCCAAGAAAGTTCTGGCCTGAAGCCATTGATACTGCATGCCATACAATCAATCGTGTTTATCTTCACAAGCTTCTGAACAAGACATCTTATGAGCTCCTTATTGGCAAGAAGCCAAATGTCAGTTACTTCAAAGTATTTGGCGCCAGGTGCTGGATCAAGGATCCACATCACACTTCAAAATTTGCACCAAAAGCACATGAGGGTTTTATGCTTGGATATGGAAAGGATTCGCACTCCTACAGAGTCTTCAATCTCTTTCATTATAAAGTGGTTGAAATAGTGGATGTGCGGTTTGATGAGACTAACGGTTCACAAAGAGAGCACCTGCCAAATGTGCTAGATGAAGTTCCATCCAGCGAATCAATCAAGCTAATGGGAACTGGAGAAATCATACCCTCTAAAGCTCAACCTGAAGAGGAACTTATCATCTCCGCACCTGATCAACCTAAAGACAATGCTCAGCCTGAAGACAATCCCACTAACAATGACAATGATCAGCAAGAGCAAAACCTTCGCCCTATACATCCTCGTGTTGCCAATGAAGTGCAGATTGAGAGAATAATTGATAGCATCAATGCACCCGGTCCGCTCACTCGTTCAAGGGCAACTCAGCTAGCAAATTTCTGTGGGCACTTTGCATTCGTCTCAATAACAGAACCCAAGAAAGTTGAAGAAGCCTCCATGGAACCTGAATGGATTCAAGCTATGCAAGAAGAGCTTCAACAGCTTGAGCTGAATAATGTATGGGAACTGGTTAAGCTTCCTGATCCTCGGAAGCACAACATAATAGGCACCAAATGGATATACCGCAACAAGCAAGATGAGCATGGTCAAGTTGTCAGAAACAAAGCTCGTCTCGTTGCTCAAGGATATACTCAAGTGGAAGGCATTGACTTCGATGAAACATTTGCTCCCGTGGCTAGACTTGAAGCCATACGCATACTGCTGGCCTATGCAAATCATCATAACATACTTCTATATCAAATGGATGTGAAGAGCGCCTTTCTCAATGGCAAGATTGAAGAAGAAGTGTATGTTGCACAACCGCCTGGCTTTGAAGATCCAAAACATCCTAACATGGTATACAAGCTCAACAAGGCACTGTATGGCCTCAAACAAGCCCCTCGGGCTTGGTATGACACACTCAAATACTTCCTGAAGAGCAAAGGCTTCATGCCTGGTTCCCTCGACCCTACTCTCTTCACGAAGACATATGATGGTGAACTGTTTGTGTGCCAAATATATGTGGATGACATCATCTTCAGCTGCACCAATCAGAAGTACAGTGAAGAGTTTGGATATATGATACAAGAGCAATATCATATGTCCATGATGGGAGAGCTGAAGTTCTTCCTCGATCTTCAAATACGACAGCAATGCAACGGCATCTTCATATCTCAAGAGAAGTATCTCAAAGATTGCCTGAAGAAGTTCGGTATGCAAGACTGCAAAGGCTTCACGACGCCAATGCCAACCAAACATCATCTGGGTCCCGACGACAATGGTAAAGAGTTCGATCAAAAGGTATACCGCTCCATGATTGGTTCTTTACTTTATCTATGTGCATCTAGGCCACATATCATGCTTAGTGTTTGCATGTGTGCTCGATTCCAAGCGGAACCAAAGGAGTCGCATCACTTAGCTGTGAAGCGAATTCTTCGATATTTGGCTCACACCCCAACTCTAGGATTATGGTATCCAAAGGGCTCAGAGTTTGATCTGGTTGGATTCTCGGATGCTGATTATGCTGGTGACAAGGTGGATCGCAAGTCTACATCAGGCACATGTCATTTTCTGGGACGATCACTTGTATGTTGGTCTTTAAAGAAGCAGAACTGTGTATCTCTCTCCACTGCTGAATCTGAGTATATTGCTGCTGGATCTTGCTGCGCTCAGCTTCTGTGGATGAAACAAACACTCAAGGACTATGGCATTCATCTGAAGCAAGTGCCACTCTACTGCGACAACGAAAGTGCCATCAAGATTGCCAACAACCCAGTTCAGCACTCGAAGACAAAGCACATTGAAATTCGTCATCACTTTCTCAGAGATCATGTTGTAAAGGAAGATATTGATATCATACACGTCAACACTGAAGAGCAATTGGCAGATATCTTCACCAAGCCCTTGGATGAGAAGAGATTTTGCAAGTTACGGTGTGAGCTAAATATCCTAGAATCCTCAAATGTCCTGTGATCAGGCACACATCCTAACACTTATGCATATTGATGACTTAGATGTGCAACACACGAAGTAAAGTATATCTTCAATCAATGAAGACATACATTCTAAGTGTGAATACATTAATGTGGAATTTGACTTCGGAACGCCACGATAATTGTGCGCCGTGTCTGGGTCTAATACTTCCTATACGGTGGGTAACGCCACCACCAAAGGTTCTGTTCGAAGTGTTTCACTCATGGCGTTACATTTGCTATGTCTTCACCTTTGGTTTGGCTTAAATTTCAACATGTCTTCATGTTTATCTTCACCATGTCGAATATATATATATATATACTAGTGTTCTGTCCTCTACAGCATTCACTTATAGCTATGTCTTCTTGTTGAATCTTTTGAACTAAGTGAATGTGATCGGACCCTAACCTCTCTATGCTTTCTATCTCAAACTCTGTCTCTCCAAGTCATATGCATTCTATTGAAACTGTCGAATGTCTTCTCTGCGTCCTTGTCAGCAGAAGATACAGAGACAAACATTAAGTCCGTTTTCAATGCTCATTCCTTCACCTGAAACCCGGAGAAGTGGGAACGACCACCCGACAATCCAGGCGTGCGTGGGACGTGGAACAACCCCCGATATGATGCATGATGGCCACGTGTTCCTCAGATGTGAATCGCTAGGGGCACCTGTGTAATAACGCAGTGCCGCCCCTGTACCTATAAGTACACACCTCACAGCAGTCATTATCTCTTCTTCCACTCTCGCACGAACCCTAGCGCCACCGCTAGCCCTCGACGACGCCGGCGACGAAGCACTTCGCTGCGGCAACCTCTCCGACGCCGTCTTCATGCCGACCGCGGACATCGTCTTCTCCGCCGTCGCCGTAGGTGCCCTCCGTCGCCAAGTTAGGGCACGGACGATCGAACTGCTCGGCCTCCTCTTCCACTCCGTCTAGCAGTTCTTCGTGTGGTAAATAAAACTTCCTTTTTACAGCCCCCTTGATCCTATAGCTTCGTCACTTTCTACCACAAGCAGTTTCTGTTCACACAAGTTGGATCTCTTACATACTGCATCTCATAATATGCCTAGTATATTCACTTGTATTTCACAAAGTAGTTAGATTCCTCACTTGTACTGATCCATGGATTCGTACAAATCTGGAACCAACTCCTTATCTATGAGTGAATGTCTTCGCACGATGAGGTCAATGTCTTCTAAACTGATTTATCTTCAAAATCTTCTAAGAATGCATATGACCTCTTCCCCTTCCCTCGCACCTTAATGCTGTCACAGGTACATGTCCGTGGGAGAATCCCTTGGTTCTCATAGTCTGCATTCATTTGCAGAATACTTACAGCATCACATAAATTCTCCCGAAGCCAGTTTGTCCAGCAAGCGAAAACCTTTGAAGCCTTTGAATGTATTGAAGCCTTTCAGTTTAAAGTTCATGGCTTCAGAGAAATCAGCAAGGAAGGGTGGCAGAAAGCGTCGAGGAGAAACATCAAGAGATCTGCCCGATGACCTCTCAGAGCTGTACAAGACAGATCCTGAAGAGGATTACAATCAACGCAAGACACGAATCCAATGGATTCGATGCTATTGGGCAGAACAGTGGTTCAAGTACAGATTTGTGACAAAGGAATATGCTGAAAAGAATGCCATCAAGCGACCATGGGGAGACATCCTCTACAAAAATCTTCAACCCAGGACCAGAGATGAAGCCATTGAACAAGGCTTCTATCCCTGCATGGTCCGTGGACCACAGCCTGCGGATGCTGACCCATCGTCACTGCTATGGTGTCGTGACGACAATCTGTTTAAGCGCAACTTCCAGTTTGCCCAGAACTCAGCGAAGCAGAACAAGAAGTCTTTGGGATTAGACTTCAACCCTGGTCCCTCTGCTCCCCGTGCCGATGGAACTCGCAAAGCTGAACCCAATCTTCTTGGGCCCTTCTACAACCTTGAAGGTCTCATCACCCATATAGTGGTTCAAGGGACTGCCGTAAATGAGCCTGCAGATGACGCTGACTCAGATGAAGTGCCTGCAGCACCGAAGCCAAACAAACTGAAGCAGCCAAAAGCTTCCAAGCCTACCTCTGCACCAAAAATCTCACGAGCGAAGCCATTGGCAACTACACCTCCTGAAGACAGTGTGCAGTCTGAAGATTTGCCACGCATCTCCAAGCCCCAGAAGGTCAAGATGCCTCTGCCACACACCGGCCAAGAGCTGACAGCTGATGCCATTCTGCGCAACAATGCCATTGATCTGTCCAGTGATGAAGATCTTGCAGATGACGCTCTTGAGCAACTCATCAAGAGCAAAGAAGAAGCAGAAATCTTCAATGATCTGCCTCTCTTTGACGTGACAATCATCCACAACTTCATTGATGAGTGGTTTGACACGCCCAACATCAGCTTCGAAGATCTGCAACTACCCATTGGCCTCAGTGTCGCCTTCCATGGCGCCATTGCTTCAGAGCTAGCTCTCGCTCAGTGCATCGTCAAACTGAAGCAAAAGATTGACTATGAAAAGGCTCAGTTCAAGAAGCATATGGCCAAGCTCAGCGTGCAAGAGGTGAAAAACTTCAAGATTATGCTGCACGAGCTCAAAGAAGCCTTTCTCAAGAAACGCGCAGAAGCTCAGGGTTCTCGGGAGCGCATGAAGAGCCTGGCTGACAAGTGTGTGCAAGGCTACAATGAGGCTGAGAAGCGCAAGGCCCTTGGGCGTCCGGACATTGATCCCAGGATGGCTGCTAAACAGAAGAAGAAGCCCATTGTGGTCGAACCCAACGCACCAAGGCAGGAAGCAGATCCCATTGTCTTCCCAACTAGCATGACTGGCTCGAAGCCAAAGGCCCGGTCAACCGCTTCAGAGCTGAAGACGACGAGGACTACTGAGGCTGAAGCCAGGAAGAGGAAACATCCTGAAGCCTCTGCTACTGCCCCCTCCAAGAAGAAGAGGAAGACCAAGAAGGAACGGGCTGCTCCCACAGAGCCCTTGATTGTTGAACCCATCTCCATGGTTCACCCTGACGCTGAACCGCAAGAACGTCAACTGACTGTCCATGAGCCTGCTTTCACAGAGGCTCATGAAGCTGAAGACTTTCCAGCAGCTGATCCCATCGCTGCTGAAGACATTGGTCACCATGACCATGTTGAAGATGATGCAGTCCTTCCTCAGCTCGAGCACCAACAGGTATCATCGCCTGTGCTAACACACAGCGAACTCATCAGCATTGGTCGTCCTCTGACGCCAATTGCTCAGGATGCTTCATGGGCTGATCGCCCACAAGAGGAAGAAGACTTTGAGGCCCAGCCAACTCCAACTCCACAGGCGTCGCCAGCGTTGCGCAGGCTTCGCAAAGGACCAAGGCCTCCAGTCTCTGAGTCTGAAGCTAAAGCTGCTGAAGACATTCCGGCTGCATCAACCGATGAAGAAGAAGCCCCACAAGCTGCTACTCCCCTGTCCCACCAAGAAGCTGTTCTCGAGGAGAACGTGACTGTGACCGACCCTCCAGCTCGTCAAGTGGAGGTTGAAAATCTTGAGGCTGCCACCACCAACACCAATGAAGCCACTGACGTTGTCATGGCTGAAGCTAATGTGGAGCCTTCACCAACCCAAGCACTAGAAGTCAGCGAAGCCACTGATCCCACTACTTCTGTTCCTGCGCCTGTTGCCGGTCCTCAATTCGACTATCATGTTGAGCACGGGCATCAGGTACAGAAGCCAATACCAAGATTGCCTAGGTTCCCAGGTCCTGCATCAGCACCTGGATCCTTCAATATCAATGGCTTCAGAGCAGACAACACATTCTTCAATAGCTCCAGAAACCCCTACTCAAGGGAAAGAATATCATCTGATCGGTTCTGGAGCTATCCGCAGCGAAGCTATTACTCCTGCATTCTATACAATCAAGGCCGCATCTTCCCACACAAGCGTCTTGACATTGAAGCAATAGTTGGTCTGCCCTGTCTGGAAGAAGCTCTGGATTGCTTCAAAGATGTTGGATTGCTGTCGTTCGTCACCGACCAAGAGCATTGGAATGAAGAGTTGCTGCTCCAATTCTATGCCACACTTCACATCCGCGGGTACAACAGAGATCCGAAGACTTGGGTCCTAAAGTGGATGACAGGAAACGTTCATCACGAAGCCAAAGCCTTTGACATCATTGAGCTCACTGGTCTACCCACTCCTAGCGATCTCTATGAATCTGGCTGTCAACTTCACAGTGAAGCTATGGAGAGCATCTTTCAGAAGCCTGAACCTAACATGAGTCAGATGCTCAGTATGATGAAGCCATTGCCCCAAGATGCTGCATATCCCAAAGAGTTCTTTGTTGAAGACCTTGAGTATCTGCCAAGGACTATTTATCACATCATAAGGCGAACTCTCTGGCCCATCAAAGGACACTCTCCACATGCCAAGCTGGAAGGTGCAATGAAGACTTTGGTCTTCTATATTCTTCATGGCAAATGCTTCAATGCACAGGACTTCTTCATTCACCAACTTGCTGCATCAGGCTCTGATCTTTTTGGCTTGAAGTTCTACGCCCCATGGGTAATGCGGCTGATCAAACTTCACTCCGCTATATCATATCAGCCATCTGCTCGCAATCATCGGATCTTTCTGCATGATGTGGATATGTCTATTGAAGCCTTCTATCCTGAGCCTGCCAAAGAACCTCTAAGTCTTCAGAATGTGGAGCATCAAAATTTTTCTCAGAACATTGAAGGAGTTGAAGCAGTCACTCATGTGTATCCTTTGGGTGGAACTACACGTGCACCACATCCTGCTCTTACTGAAGCCACCGACAGCACAACTGCCCAACGACCCAAGAAGCGCACTCGTGTTCTTAATGACCAAGAGCTTTTGGTGGCTCTTCATCAGAAACAGGATAGGCATCATGACTGGCTGAAGCGTCAAATGCAAAGCCTCTTGGTGGATGTCAACCGCATTCGCAATCTTGCCACCAAGAATGCTTTTGTTGCCCATGAAACCTCTCGACGCACATGGAAGGGGCTGACGCTGATGTGCTCTGAAGATGATCTTCAAGAGGATGGCTTCTCTGAGCGCTTCAAGTTTGACTCCACACCTCCTCGAAGGGCAGTGCTGCGCCGAACTCCATCTCTTGAAGACTCTGAGTTCTCTTCCTCTGCTGCAACTGTGAATGCCAGAGTGATCGAGGATGAAGATGATGCTACTTCACCGCCACCTCCTTCAGCACGCTTCGACACTGCTCCAAGTTCTTCTGCACCGCCGAACACCACCGACGACCCTGCTGCTTCACCTACTCTTCATGGGAACGAGTAGATGCTCTATGTCTTCAAACCTTTTTGGTCCTTACTGACAAAAGGGGGAGAAGCATATGAGTTTGATAGTCTTCAAGCGGGTCCATATGGGCGGGTGCTTTATATTTTGCTTCGTGTTTACAACTCTCGTTTTGATACATTTGGTTCTTTGAGTTGTAACACTTAAACTCGATGGTCGTCTGCTACTTATTTGCCACTTTGTGATGCGATGATAAATTCGGCATGTGCGACGATAAGTTCCGCACTTAGATCATTTTGGCAGACGTCCATTTTCCATTATGCATGTCATTATCTTCACATACCCTCACATGCATAATGAATTGTCATCATAAGTTGAAGAGGATCTCCACAAGTACAACCTGGCATGTGCATTAGCATTCCAAAAGTAAATTACTTATATGCACATCTTTAGGGGGAGCCCTTGCAACTTATGAAGACAATTCCTTATCCTTTACAATTTCACATATTATATTCCCCGTTGAAAACTTCAACTAGTTTGTCATCAATCACCAAAAAGGGGGAGATTGTAAGTGCATCTAGTGCCACCCCTAGTTGGTTTTGGAGTATTGACGACAAACCTAGTTGAGGGACTAATGTGTTTGTGAGAATTGTAGGATAACACAGGTAGAAGTCCCTCATTGATTCGGTTTTCCTACCAGAGATGACCCCTAAAAATGTATGAAGACATTGATGTCAAAGGTGGTTTATGAAGATCTTCTCATTGAAGACTATGACAAGAGAAGACATCACATGAAGCCTATGAAGCTCGAAGACTTAGATCTTTCGTAGTTCTTTTTCTTCTCTGTT